>NC_084937.1:29542067-29709567 GCF_958298935.1 Phragmites australis | reverse complement strand
TTTAAATGAGTAGCAATTTTAACAATATTATGCACTACTAAACAAGATGTTGGATAATAAACTCCTGATAAACTCACAGTTGAATCATAAAAAAATTCAAGAAACTCCAGTATCCTTGCAGCAACATACCAATGCGCTTCTGTGAGTAAAGTTTGACCCCCATGCTGATGGTAATGTGTATGAATAAACACATCAAATGTGCTCTTATATGGTATAATATTTTTAAGCATCAAGAAAGTAGAGTTCCATCTCACCGCATGTCCAGAGTAAACTTATGTGGACGCACACCTATTGCAACACAATACTGTTTATATGCTGCAATTCGTTGGTTAGGGGAGTTCCCAAAAGATATTGCAGTACGAAAATCGTCTAAGTATCGCGACAACCTCTTCAAAACGGATTTTACTATAAGATTGATAATATGACAAGCACAACGTTGATGTAACAAGAAAGATTCAACATAGGTACTAAACAACGGAGTAAGAATATCCATTGCTCTAGAATTTGTACCGGCATTATCTAAAGTGATAGAAAATATTTTATTCGTGAGACCAAAGTCTGCAACTACTTGAGATATTTTTTCAGCAATATTTTCACCGGTATGCGCGTTGTCAATCAAACGAAAACCTATTATTCTCTTTTCTAATTCCCAATCATTATTAACAAAATGAGCAACTACATTAAGATAATCCTCTCTAGCCCTACCTGCCCATATGTCCGAGGTCAAAGCAACTGAAAATGTACATATTTGCAACATTTCTTTAAGCTTGTTACGACACGTATTGTAGTATCTTACCATATCAATACTAGTTGTCTGTCTAGAAACATGCGTGAACCTAGGATTATGAGCTTGCTTAATGTAATCTTCAAATGCAGCAGACTCACCGATATTGAGTGGTAGATTCGCTCTTCTAATGAAGCGACATAGCTCTTTTCGAGCATTGGCAGAGTCGTACTCCCAATGACGAACAGAGCCGTCGGGGTTGTACTGCAACACCGCCTGCTTCATGGCTGCTCCACTCTTTCACTTGCAACTTGTGGCGTGCCTCTTCAAGTGCCCCGTTTCACCCGAGGGCTTTGCAGATAATTCATGTTTACAAATATAACACCTAACATACCTGACACTTACCCAATCTCCCTCTTTGTAGAACCTTTCAAAGTCTTGCCAAACTTCGGAAGTACCGGCTCTTGATCTTTTAGACCCGGTGTTTGCTAATGTGTGCGCACTTGTAGAGCCTGACGATGGAACTGCTGCTGCATCACCTGCATGTGAACCAACCGGAGGTTCACCGTCGGGTCCATCATCACCTGCAACACTGGTATCAAAGGGGCCTTAGTCCCCTGTGAGTCCTTGGAGAAAAAAATCATGATCTATGGATGTATCATGATCACCGGCATCCATGATCAATGTCGAATGACACTACAAAAATTGCAAATATTCAGAGTTAGAAATAATCAAGTAATAAAACTAATAATAAAATAAGACTCAACAACGATGCAAAAAAATCACCAAGATTTCTTCAACTTCAAGATAGCAAGTCAGCAGGATGACGGTTTTGGAATTGCTCGGATTTTTTTGCAACAATTCAAACTAATTTTGCCAAATTATCGCTAATTCTCAAGAACTTTGAGACAAGAATGAGAGGAGGAAACAAGAGAGAAAATAGTGTTGCTGATGTGGAATGGAAGGACAGGGTGCTCCTCTATTTATAGGTGAAAAATGGTGATTTTTACAATTCTTTTCGAATTTTTTGAGCTCAAACGGTCACAAAACGGCTATAAAATTCAAAAATATCGGGTTAAACGGGCTGTTCCCGGCCCGTTTAACCCGTTAACCCGTGTGCCCTCGCGTGCCCCCACCGGCCCGTCGTGCCCCCACGTGCCGGCCGAGCCGTGCCCCGCGCGGTGGGCCGTGCCGTGCCGTGCGGGCCGCCGCGTTCCCAGGCCGTGCCTCCTGGGCCGCTCGTGCTCGAGCCGGGCCGTGCTCGTGCCGACCCAACTCGACCGGGCCGTACCGTGCCGGCCCGCCGTGCCACGCGCTCGGCCTAGGCACAGCCCGTGGCCTCGTGCCGTGCCGACCCGACCCATCTCGGCTCGGGCCGGGCCGTGCCTACAGTGCCGTGCCTCGGGCCGGCCCAGTAGGCACGGTCCATATAGACATCTTTAGGATTATGATCGTTGATGGAATTTGGGGAGCTATGTATATTCGTAAGTCATTGGTCAGTTAAACTATTATTTTGCATTAGCTATACATATTAAATTATATTATCTCGTAAATTTTTTTGATTCCCGTTGCAACATACGAGCAATTATTTAGTAATAAAATAAAAAGTAACAAAGACCAGTGTGTCGTGGGGGTAATTCAGAAAACAACACTCTTTCTTGTTGCTGTTATGGATATAGCATCCTAAAGTGGTGTATTCATGAGATAGCACTGTAAGCACCAAATATGGATTCAAAAAAGCACCCCACCTCCTTTTCCCACTCTTCTATTTTTCTCTATGCCTTTTAATGACCAAATTGTTCCTGCAAGGCACACCGGCCTCCTTTTGGGCCCCTTCTGTGCATTTTAAACAAAGACATCACAAATTGCCCCATCTAAACAAAACACACGCAGATGAAAAAAGAGACATCAGAAATAGATAAATGGACAAATACGAGTTCCATTTAAGTAAGCCTAAACAGATCCAGCAGATTGCATATTAATGAGTCTGAGAAACAGTAAAGGGTAAGTCGGTCATTTGCTTTTGGGGAAAACTCTGGAAAAAAAAATAGAAGAGGGGGGAAATGAGGAGCGCTGTAATTTCGGTGTTGTTTCGTGAATCGGAAATGTTGTGGTACGGCCCTTGGACACATCGGACATTTTGACTGGACCCGCTTACACTTGGGCAGAAAAATTATCTATTTGAGTTAATTTTTATATTTTCATAATTTTAATGTTTTAGACGTTCAAATTTAATATTTCAAATGTTATGAAAATTTGTTGTCATAGTTATTTTCGTATATTACATCTCGAAATCTCTTGCGTACAGATTCGGACCGAAAAAATTATCCATTTGAGTTAATTCCTATATTTTCACATCTCTAATATTTCAGACGTTCAAATTTAATATTTTAAATGTTATATTTTTTTTGTCATAGTTATTTTCGTATGCTGCATTCTGGAATCTCTTCCTTATAGATTCAAATCCGAAAAAATTATCTATTTGAGTTAATCATATATTTTCGTATTTATAATGTTTCAGATGTTCAAATTTAATGTTTCAGACGTTATGAAAATTTATTGTCATAGTTATTTTTTATGTTACACCCAATTCTACACCACATATATTTTACATGAAAATATTATATTAAATAAGCCATAACGTTGCGATGAAATTTTTTTTCTAAATCAGATACATATGATGTGCTATTTTAATATATGTCTTTTGATATTGTAAACAGTCGATTTCAATGTTACCGACGTTATTTCTTGGAACTCCGATCCATCAAACGTGGGAACACTAGCAGCTCCCTTAAATACACAGCTTTGGGGTGCTATTTACTAAACACCACAGGAAAATAGCATTATTTTCTGCATTTCCCCGTGCACCGTGAGACGTGAGGGCAAGCCTGCAGGGCGCAACCAGTCAACCACCCACCGCCCCAATCCAGCACTATTCAGCTACTATTCCCCTACCCAGCCGCCACCGCCGTCGCGCGCTCAGATGCAAATCCTCCGCTCTATTCTACGTCTCCTCCGACGCCCTAAAGTCGCCACCTCTCCTGCCCCAATGCACCGCCTCTCATCTCCTTCGCGATCTCTCCTCCCTTTCATGGCATCTGCTCCGCCTCGCTGGTGGTCACCAGCGCTTGCGCGACGAGTTTTCCCACTCACGGCGGCTCCCAATCCACCTGTCCGTCGTGTTTTCCGGTGTGTTTTCTTTTTCTGTTGCTAAAGTTTGCGCCTTTACTTGGTTGCTATAGTTTTGGATGTGGATTATGACCAACTTTTGGTTTTTATTTACCCTTCTCATGTTGATTTTTGAAAGCAAATGGGGGAAAATATGTTTTCTTGTTCTGATGCTAAAGTTTGCGCCTTTAGTTGGTTGCTATAGTTTTTGGATCTGGATTGTGACCAACTTTGGGTTTTGATTTACCCTAGTTATGTTGGCTTTTGAAGGCAAATGGGGGAAAATCATTTAGTTAATCCCATATGACTCCAAAACAGAGAAAAAAGAGACGGAAAAAAAAAATAGAAATCAGTTTCAGGCTTAGATAATGTTACATTACGATTTCAATCCTTACTGGTGATACCATCTTATTTATGTCGGATGCTGAGATTGGCTTTTTGTGCGCTTTGGTGATAGATTTCCTCATGGATCTCGGAACATGGCCACCATCAGTCGAGTACAAGGCGATGAGTCTGGTAAACCATACAGGCGACTGCCCATCTCTTCTGGTAAGGTTATTATTATTTCCCAGGGCAACGAGCATTCTGCGATCGCCCAAGGCATGAAAAACATTAAGACGGACAATTCAAAAAAAATGAAAAACATTGAAACGCGGGGCACAATCTCGGAGGTTATAGATGAAGATTTGAGGAGAAGTGATAAAGATGCTTGTAGGACAACCTCAGAGGTTATAGATGGCAAACGTAATACATGGGGCCAAAATGTGAACCTCACTGGTTGTGAGGAAGATCGAAGGAGCGCAACCAAGGATCATACGGCAGAAATCGTTGTCAGTGAGGACGAAGAAGTCAGTGATGACGAAGGATATACTGTGAATGATATACTTGCAAAAAGCAGACACCGTGATGGTTCTATATACAGGGGTATGGATTTATGGTGGAAAAAAGAGTATTGTATTGCAGACCGTAATGAGAGTAAGTGATCAATATCTCTTTTCCTATTTTTATTTGTTATTATTAGAGATATGATCTGTTTCCTTAAACATAGCGTATCTCTTTCCATATCCTACAGCTGTACATATTTGATTGTGATCCTAGATATTATTTTTATGGAGCCCTATGGCACTGCCAGCACTCTCAGTTATGAGAGAATTGCACTGGAAGTCCTTAAACTTGGACGAGAGTAGCACTTGCACCCCAAAACCTGCACTTCACTTTCGCAGACCCTTCAACCTGGCACCGTTTGCACAAATAGCAATTTGCGCTGTTACCTGACAGGAGAGGCTGAGGTGGCATGTAGAGTTTTGATGACATGGACTATGACCTTATTCCATGCTATGTAATTACATAAATGCCCAATTGCCCATGTGAGGCTGAATAAAGTAATGCTTTCTCCCTGAAATTTGCTTCCATATCAAACCGTGCAGCAACACAGTGACACAGCCTTTGAGCGTGTATTTGAACGGCAGAATACACAGGAAAATGACAGACATAAGTGCAAATAACATTCTAAATATGGGCAGTCACACTGCTGTAGTTACAATTAGGTTTAAAGTCTCCATACGTGCAGCCACAAGCCGCCAATAATACAAAGGTTTTCAAGTCCGCAGGCAGCCACATACTAGCAATAACATAAGTCCTCAGGCAGTTCACATACTATAATATACATAACCTAAAGGACTACTAGGTATGAAAGGGGCCAACCAAACCTTCCAATACCCCTGTTTTGCATGAGGTTTGGGTTGCCACTTTCCAAAATGTATACCACTTCCCAAAATATGTACCACGTCCTAGCTAGCAAAATTATAAGTGATTTTTTTGCTGCTGCACAAAAGTATTTCCTGCACAAAAAGAGACATGCCTCATTGATTGATATCAATTCTTCTTGGTAGTTGTTGTCTTCTTCTTTGAACCCACCACCTTAACCCTCAATGCTTGTCTATCCTTCCTGCTTGCTGTTGTGTGTGGAACCTCAATTGCTTCTGACCTCATGTTGGATATGAAAGTGGGATATGGAAGAGGTGCTTTGTTGCTGTTCTGAGTAATTGATTGCTTGTAGTTTTGAGTGATGAATGCGCACACAGGAAGCCTTAGCTGTGACAAGGGAAAAAAATAGCATTTAGAAGTGAAGTTCTATAGTCTAGAAGGCTGGTAAAGGAAAGAGTATACCTGGTTTGCTGTAGAGGTAGCCTGCTCTTCAGTTATTATTGGTCCCTCCTCACCCTGTTGGTCTTCAAGCATCTCTGTAGCTTTTCTCTTCCTTGGCTTTGTAGGCTTAATACCAGCTTTTCTGAACTTATATCCCTTCTTGTTGTGGTTCGGTTCATTGCAATAGCTGCAGTGTATTGTGACTCCTTGTTTGGACATCTTGTTTTTCCCTGGCACCTCATGAGGTTGCTTTTTCCTTGACCTTCTGGACCTACCTGCCTTGTCATACAAAGGTGAGTTTACAGGAGACCCATTAGTCTTATCCCATTCACTGGAATCTCTTAAGTGGAATAATCCTATTGCCATATGCTTGTAGGTGATACAAGGAGTCTTATCCCATTAGAACTTTAGAAGGATGGAGGTTGCTCTCCTCCCTCACTCTTCTGCAGTGATACTAGAGGGTATTGAGTTGTAGCGCCAATGGACTGGAAATTATCCCAGTCAACTCCTTCTAGCACACCAATCTCATTTAAATAGATGACAAGTGTTGTATGCTTTGGGACAAAAGAGGCCATACAATTTGTGTCGATATCCCCTTTAATCCTCATTAGCCCCGTGCTCAATGTTTTCCTTGGAAGCAACCAATAAGCTTTTCAAGGCAATGCTTTCTTTTGGTGTTCCTAAAGAAGAACTTTTCGAGGGAGAAAAATTCCTAGTAAAAAGAACATATATAGTTTCTACTTAGTAGATGAAAAGGAAAAATTCCAATAGGGCCATGTAATCCTAAACAGCATTTTTACTTTTCGAATGGCATGTATTTGTTTACTGCATTAATTTCCAGCTACAAATTTACAATATAACTTTACTTTTTATGAAGCTCGGTTGGAGGCAATGATGTTATCAGATCCCACAAATTGCATCATTCGCAATGGAACTTGCATGAAACATGATCCTCGTCGCATGCTACAACTTTTCTCATTAGAGTTGGCTAAAACTCCTGTGGATGGTGGCTTAGTAGAGTTGTATGGATACATAGCAATGCGGGATGATCTGGATCCATTGCTTAATTATGTCGTCAATATTAGCAGGGATGATCCCATCATTGTGGAGCAGGTGCACATCCATACTTATCTGCAATTATTTCAAGGAATAAGTCTACCCTAACACCCCCTAGTATCGAGGTTTGTCCGCTTAACCCCCTTAATTATAAAACCAGGTGTTTGCCACTTAAAAGTATCCACTACCATCTAAATCGCACCTTGGGGCAGTTTTGGAGGCTGTTTCACCCATGTGGCTCGTTAGGTGGACGCTGCCACGTGGGCAAAACCGCCCTAGAGAATCATTTAGATGGTATATTTAGATGGTATGGAATATTTCAGGGGTCAAATACCAGATTTTGTACTTAAGTGTGTTAAGTAGACGAACCTCGATACTTGATGGGGGTTAAGTAGACTTATTCCTTATTTTAAATTACATTATTCATTTCACAACATAAGGCTAAACTTATCACATGCATAGAACATACGAGATTGGATCACTACATTCTCTCGATGGCATACTACAACTACTACTCTCTTTTACATCATTAAAGTTGGGATAGATTGTGAATGTTGTATTATTTGTGCTCTTGAATTATTTAGTAGACATAAAGCTCAGTTTTCACTCTTGATTTCGTTAATAACTAGAAATAGGATTAGTTTATTGTTGTTGTTCCACAGATATTTATTGTGTTATAGCTCCCATATAATATTTTGTCTTAGCTGCAAAAAAAAAGAGCTTCCGTGTGATTAATCTGTCCAAAAGTAGCAGAATAATAGTATAATACTTTGGATTGTACAAGCCACTACTATATTATGAAATGATGATTTACTATGAGAACAGATTTAAATTATGAAACTAAGGGAGTAACACGAATTCCAAACAAAATCAAACTGAATAGTTTTGGATTCTTGGTGGCTACTTAGTACACTACATAAAATTGATTTCCTTTTGTTTATAGGCATATGAAGACGCATATCATTAATGATCCCATCACTACAAAAGTCATTTTCTTTTCTCTTTTCATTTCACACAGGCTTATGTAAATATTTGGGATTTGAAACAAAATCAAATGAATAACTGGGGCCAATTTTCCCTCTCTGTCACCATTATGCACTTTGTAACCATTTTGTTTGATACGTGACAAAGATCTTGGTTATCAGTTGTAAAATATTCCTTGAAGTAAATGTTGTTACAAGTGAAACATCATAAGGGAAGTATTTAGCTTTAGATATTTCCTACTTTATATGAAGAACTACTAAATATAATAATTTTGTAGGGTTCTCTCATCAACATGGCTGGCCCTAAGCGAGGGATAGACATGATGGACTTTACTCTAATCGAATATGACATGAGGATCAAGACAGGTGAACAAGAAAAAGATGACCTACAGCTGATCGATGGTGCGTCAATCATAGGCCCTGCAGGCACATGGAATCGGCCATTCACATTTCACATCCCTGGCGACTGTGGCGCAGTTGACATAACTTTATCACGTCTTAACAATGCAGTTGAGGCGACTGTAGAGGTTCTCATATCGGAAGTGCAAAGCAGTTTCAATTTGTCTCTCGGTTGTTTAACCAGTGGGTTGAATGAGGAAATCCGGCTCTTTGATGGCACCATCACTGAGTCACGTGGCTTACAGAGGTCTGTGGTTGCTGTAGTGAAGCATTCTTTGATAGATTTGAAGTTCAAGGTAGGCACACTGTCATCCAGTTCCGACCAACATTGTTGTTCCTTCAAGGCGAAAACCCATGGGCATGATACTCAAGAAATAAAGACTGATTTTGCGTTAATCTCAGTGAAGGTGACTTGGTCGACTTTGCCTGGTAGCTTTTCTGCCTAAGGTTTGTCTGGCCATACTAGACGAGTGGACCAAGAGACTAAGAACTTAGGCAGTCTAGAGTCGCGGACTGGTGACAAACTGGAGTGTAATCAAACTATTGTAGTAAGTCGGTCTTTGTACTATCTACTTACATATTCGGCTCAGAGGCCATGGATGCTCCACAGTCGTGCAGTGCAGTTGTTTCACATTTTGTTTCGTTTCACATTTTGTTTCATCTCTCCATTATTTTAGCACCAGGGGTTAGGTTAAAAATACGGAGGAATTTCCCAGCTACACATCCAGAGAGTGGCTTCTCTGATGATCTTAGGTGGATGAGAATTGGGAAAGCGAGGGCGGAGGATGTACATGACTCCAGTTTCTGACTGAATGTTTAGTTCTAGTTTCTGAATTATTTATTATGTAGTACATCTTAACTCCGTATGGAAGCTTTTCATGACTTCATTGAGCAGCTGATCAACTTGAACAACCTACTGAATCAGGAATTAATGTAGTTAAAATTGGACTTCAGGTCTACCTTTTGAAATTTCTCTTGCATTGAACCGAAATTTTTGCTCTGGATAGTTAAAGTTTATCGAGTTCTGTAATTATGCCAAAATTATCAATATGACATTTAGCAGTACATGCATGTGGTGGTTGCACTTTGCTTGGCTTCCAGAGTAGCTGCACTGCAGCAACTTTTAGAACTTTGCTCGGCTTCTAGGCTGCTGCAAGTTTTCTCCTTTTGTGCTTTGACGCTGCATCTTTTCTTTACAAAGACATGTTGTAGAGAGGTTCAGTCAATTGTAATGGCAAATTTCTGCATCTTATTGTGCTGTCCTTTATATACAAATTGTGTACAAAGATTGTGAGAAAAAAATTTGATGTACATCAGCACATGTATGTGTATATCAAGCCAAAATTAAGGAGGCGGAAATATTTTTTCAATTCTCTGCATTGGCTTGAGAGCAAGCCAAAATTGAAGGAGGGGGAAATGTTAGGACTCAGTGGGCTGCCTGTCACATGGGCCATGGGCTTTGGCGAATTCGGGTTGAATGCGAAGTATAAGAAAGGAGTAACAACATTGAGGAGGGCCCTTCTAAAATGCGTGCGCGCCAGGAGCCCAACTGGCAATTTTTCGTCCCGTGTCTTTCCATTTTTGAAAAAGTTTTTTGAATAAGTTATCTGAACAAGTTTTTTAAACAAAAGTTAACGAGAAAAGTTTTGAGAAAAAATTAACAAGAAAAGTTTGGTAAGAAAAGTTTTGAGAAAAAGATTTCGAAAAAAAAATTCCAAAAATGGAAAGTGGGTCTGTTAGGGGGGGGGGGGGGGGCAGCGTGAGCAAGGCAACCGCGCACGCGTGTGAAAAAGAATTTTAGACTTTTCTAATTCATGCGCGCGCGTTAGGGAGGGAACCAACAACTTTTCAGATAGCCCCCCTCCACTTTCTGTTTTTGAAAATTTTCCCCTCTCACATCTTTCTATTTTTTGAAAAAATTTCTGAATAAGTCATTCGAAAAAGTTAATAAGAAAAGTTTACTCAAAAACATTTTGAGGAAATGATTTTGGAAAAAAATCAAAAAATGAAAGTGGGGCCTGTTGGGGGGGGGGGGGGCAGCGGTAAATCGCGCGCGCGTGCTAATAAGCATTTTCGGATTGAATATTAAGAAACCGATAACTGGCTTCTTCTACCTCTGCCTCTTTGCTTTCTTCCCCAAATATCCTTCCATGTATATCTGATCTTCCTTCCTAGAACTTGGCTGTACTTCTATTCTCGATTCCCCTTGCTTGGGTTCCTATCCCTAATTCCATCTCTCTCATTTTGTGTCAAATTCTACTATCAATGCTTGCTAATGGAGGTGGTGTGATCGAGGTGGTTAACAATTGGTAATCAAAGCCGTTCCATCCGCGGGATTCAAACAAGGAGATGATGTGGAAGGTCAGTAGTTGTTGTTGTTGCATCCTGTGGTCGGATTCGGGCAAGGGCAACTCCTATGGGGAGAACGCCTACTAGTTGTTCGATGGATTGCCTACTGGCGGATCTCAGAGCTGGACGCCCCCAAATCGCATCCTCGAGGTCACTATCGGCTTCTATCCAAGTCAAAGTATGATGCTATTGAAGCCTTTGGGGAATTGCATAGCCGAAATATGTACCATGGTTGTTGCCAATTGGTCATTTAGTATGGGTCATTCCAGAAGCCCGTGGCTACGGAGGGGAGTGATGGTGTCACTGTCACTAGCTTGACATCAGTGTTCCCAACTTCTTCTATGTCCACCGTCACGGAGGAGGTCGTCCCTGACACATGTCCTGGTTGTAGGACTGAGGTGACCCCAGAGTGAGGGAGGTGAATTGGGTATTTCGAAGCTTTAAAAACTCTCTAACTACACCCCTAAACAAACCTTAGCCTAGTGTGGACTCGTTGGGGCACGAAAATATGCCCCAACAGCATGCTCACCTCGCTAATAAGAGGAGGCTCAAACTTAGAGATGAACAATGAGTCAAAAGGAGAGAGCCAGAGAGAAATAAAGCCAGTGTAATGGGGAAAACCTCTGGGATCCCCTTCTCCTGCTCTTTGAGGGCTTATTTATATAGAGAAGGGGTAGAGAAAATTACCAGTTTACCCCTAAGATATTATGTTACAATAATATCTATAGAGTGGTATTTTGGGTATTTCACCCTTTACATATGACGTGGTGGCTGAGATACTATGATAGCTATAGTAATACCACAGTGCATCGTCTAAATATCTCCAGGCTGGGGTATTCCCCCAGCAGCACCCCCTCATCCGCTAGTTCCGAGGTCCTGAGGGATGGACGGATGTATATAAAACTAGCTCCAACCCTTTTGAAGCCAGGCTATCCCGGATCGCTCCCTACCGCTCTGATGTGGACGTCTAGGTCAAGGAGTGAAGTGTCGCAAAGCTCTTCGGGGTTGCACACCAGGGGCAATGGTAGCGTGGCCCGAAGGAGCTGCATCACTCGGAGTGCCACTACGGTGGGACTCGATGGAGGCGTGGCTGTCACAGGGCTGCGAGGGCCAGAGGAGAGGATGACGGCGAGGCAGACGGATGCAGTCCGCTATCCCCTCAGCGGTGGACGTGACGGGGCTCGACAGAGGAGGAGCCGTCCGGAGCCCCTCGTGGTGGTACCGAAGATGAGGCCGATGGTGAGGCTGAATAGGGAAGTACGCTACCCCCTCGGTAGCGGGCGCGATGAGACTTGACAAAGGCAGAGCTGTCCGGAGCCCCCTGTGTTAGTAGCCAGAGACAGAGTCAATGGTGAGGCTGAGGGGGGCAGTATGCTAACCCCTTAGCGGTAAGCGCGGTGAGGCTCATCGGAGGCAGGGCCGTCTGGAGGTCCACGCGTTGGTAGCTAGAGACGGAGTGGATGGCGAGGCTAAGGGAGGCAGTACGCTACCCCCTCAGTGGTAAGCGTGGTGGGACTCGTCGGAGGCAGAGCCGTCTGGAGCACCCCACATTGGTAGCCAGAGACAGAGTCGATGGCAAGGCTGAGGGGGGCAGTACGCTACCCTGTCAACGGTAAGCACGGCGTGACTCATCGGAGGCAGAGCCTTCCGGAGCACCCCACATTGGTAGCTGGAGACAGAGTCGATGCTAATGCTGAGAGGGGCAGTATGCTACCCCCTCAGTGGTAAGCGCGGTGGAACTCATCGAAGGCAGAGCTGTCCAGAGCCCCCCCCCCATCGGTAGCCAGAGACGCAGTCAATGGCGAGGCTGAGGGAGGTAGTACCCTACCCCCTTAACGGTAAGGGTGGCGGGACTCATCGGAGGCAGAGCCGTCCGGAGCCCCCCCCCCCCCCCCCCCGCGTCTGTAGCCGAAGACGGAGTCAATGGCAAGGCTGAGGAGGGAAGTACGCTACCCCCTTAGCGGTACGCGTGGCAGGACTCATCGGAGGCATGGCCGTCCGGAGCCCCCCGCGTCGGTAGCAGGAGACGGAGTCAATGGCGAGGCTAAGGGAGGCAGTATGCTACCCCCTCAACGGTAAGCGTAGCGGGACTCATCGGAGGCATGGTCGTTCGGAGCCCCTCGCGTCAGTAGCTGGAGACGAAGTCGATGGTGAGGCTGAGGGGTGCAATACGCACCCCTCAGCGGTAAGCGTGACGGGCCTCATCAGAGGCAGAGCCGTCTGGAGCCCCCCGTGTTGGTATCTAGAGACAGAGTCGATGGCAAGGCTTTGAGTGGCAGTATGCTACCCCCTTAGCGGTAAGCGTGGCGGGACTCATCGGAGGCGGTGCCGTCCGAAGCCCCCCGCGTCGGTAGCCAGAGACATAGTCGACAGCAAGGTTGTTGGAGGCAGTACGCTACCCCTTCAACGGTAAGCGTGATGGGGCTCATCGGAGGTAGGGCCGTCTAGAGCCCCCCCCCCACGTCGGTATCTGGAGACGGTGGATATTGATTCTTGCACCGATCCTGTAATTCTTTGAAAATAATGTGTTTTCACAGAGTTAGAGAAATTCTGCAACTTATGCCGGATCGATCAAGCCTTTTGGAGCTAGTGAAATTCTGCAACTTGTGCAGGATTGGCCAAGCCTTTTGGCTCCATGACTCCCCGACCCCCTAACATTTTTCGGCCGTGAGGGAGCGGAGGGCGCATTATATTTGCGCTATTGTCATGGTTTTAGCCAACGTAGGGAAGCTTCTAAGGAGGTTATACCACATGTATGTATGTATGTATGTATGTATGTATGTGTACATGTAAGTAAGTAAGTAAGTAAGTATGTATGTATGTATGTATGTATGATGCATGAATGTATGTGTATATGTATGTATGATGTATGAAATGAAGTAATTTTTAGATTAATCAATAAGCTGATTTGGACAGCTTCCGCCACCGAGGCTATGCCTGCAGGTGCATAGGCATCTCCGTCACTAGGGCTATGCCCGCAGGTGCGTAGGCATCTCCGTCACCGGGGTTATGCCCATAGGTACATAGGCATCTCCGCGTGCGGAGGTTTTCAAGATATCTCCACGTGCGGAGGTTTTTCAAAACATCTTTGCATGCGGAGGTTTTCAAGATATCTCTGCGTGCGGGGGTTTTCAAGAAATCTCCGCGTGTAAAGATTTCTCACATCTCCACACGCGGAGGTTTTTAATTGCTAGGCACTATTTGAGTAAAGGTATAACTTAAGTTTTGTACTTTACTGTTATCAGCAAATAGCTAATTTGTAGTAGAATGTAAACAACGAGTACGATCTATGTAAATATTCGCCGAGAGCCAAATATGTGACTGGAGCATTGATGAGTTCTCATCTAGCTGACGTAAGTACTCACTGAGAGCTCATTCTAGTTTTTTGCACAACAATAAAAAAGACTGTGTGGGTACCTATAGAGGCCGGAGGCATGGTCTGGAGCCACGGAGGCTGGGCTCCATGGTCGCTGAGGAGCAACCCAAGGGGCTTGTGCTCTTGGTGCGGAGGGTCTCGGTTCCACGGGCCTCGGCTGTAGCTTGAAGCGCAGAGGGGGCCTCCCTCTACGGCGTGATGGAGGTTGGTGGCATGGTTTTCGCCGGTGAGCATGGTGGAGATGTTGCTGATGTTGACAACGAACAAATCCATGAGGTACCATACTGCGAGCCCCACGCCAATGATGAACACCCACAGCCCACCGATGTCATCCTGGTGCGTGGAAGTAGACCGAAGGTTGCTTGCGTAGCGGATTCCATGCCTCCATGGGCAGTGGATTGCCAAGATGGCTCATGATTCTTGCAAGTTGCAGGGTGTGCGTTAATGTAGTGTTAGATTGTGAGTTCGAGGGGGCTCCGTCCCAAGGTTATGAACACATCGAAGGTGGCGGCGACCCCTGACGTGGAGCCTCCAAGGTGCACGACCTCCGCTGTGAACAGCTCCAACGTGGAGGTGGTCATGGAGCTTGTCCTCCGGCGAGGTGGGCGTGGAGCATGGCCTCCGGCGAGGTGGTCGCAGAGCACGACCCATGGCCGAAGAACAATCTTCGGCGAAGAGGAGGACTGGAGCATGGCCTTCAGCGCGGAGCTCGTCCTACGAGTGAGTGGAGGAGGCGTAGATGATCATTGAGCTGATTGGTAGGGACTGTCTAGGCATCCTATTGGAGGTGTTCACAGTGCACATGGACCTCAAGTGCATCGCTGTGGCATCGGATGTGTGGGCGCACGACGTCCGCGTGGTGGTGCTGGTGTGCGTGATGGCTATTGAGATGCTTGACGCTATTGAGGACCTCAAGGGGTTGGACATGGTGAAGCACCTCCTCCGGCACATCCTGTAGAGAAGCCGTCAGGACAAGAAATTGCTCGTGCTGCCATCTCGATGTGCGTGGCTCACACGCATTGCCGACTGCACCAGATTATGTACGAGGACCAGAGCGGCCACCGCAACGAGGACGGTGAGAATGGCCTGGCCTCTGGGTGAGCAGCCTCCGATGTGAAGGTTGCCGCGGATGTCGTGCGCAGAGGTCAGCCACGGCCTCTTGCATGCAGAGGGGTGGTCCGAGTATGGAGGTGACCCAAAGGGGCCTTCGTTGCGTCAGTGAGCCAGAGGGGCCTTTGGAGCGGCAGTGGACGGAGGGGCCCTCCGGAGCGGCTATGATCCAAAGGGGCCTCCGGAGCAGCTGTGGACGGAGAGGCCTCTGACACCACAGTTGGCGGAGTGGGCCTCCAGAGTGGTAGTGGGCCGGATGAGCCTCCGGTGAGAGTAGACAAAGGGGCCTCCAAAGGGGGCCTTCGGAGTGCCTGTGAGCCAGAGGGGCCCAGGGCAGAGGAGATTGGAGGAGCTCTGGCCGATGAGGGTCGCTTGGTCACAGCCTCCAGAGTGGTGCGCGGATGGGCTCCGGGCAGCGGATCCTGGAGGGGCTTTGGCCGATGAGCGTCGTGCGGTCGCGCGGCCTCCGGAGTGGTGCGCGGAGATTGGCCAGAGTTGAAGCCCACAAGGTCGGACCCAGATGGAGCCGACAAAGCTCTCGATGCTGGAGACAGAGCCCGCAACGCCGGAGACAGAGCCCGCAACGCCGGAGCCAGAGCCCGTGACATCGGAGCCTGCCAGAGCCAGAGGCCGTCTAGAGCCAGAGCCAGTGACGCTGAAGTCTGTGAAGCTGTCTGGAGCAGCGTTGGAGCATGCGAAGCCGTCCAGAGCATCGCCTGGAGCGTTCGAAGCAGAGGATGCCGACGCCGCTACACACTACGTCGGGGCTGCCCCGACGCGTCCATCTGGTGCTTGTACCCGATGACAGTGGCCACCGTGATGTAGAGGAAGAGCAGCATGGCGATGAACACAGCGATGTCCTTTGCCATGCCCACACCCAACTCTCACTCTCTGCTCTGGAGAAGCTTTAGCTCAGGCGGCTATGGGCTTGTTGCAGCTGGGTGTGTGCATGCGTCATGTGAGGAACCGTCCAAATTGAATTCTAATTAATCATTAAGTTGATCATTGATATAATCATGACTACAATGATTAATTAGAATGCAATCCCGGTAGTCCCGGCATGTGTTTTGTGTTTAAGATTGGAACACACGCCTTTCCAACATATCATCACAACAAAGCTTAATAAAGAGCGAGTAATTAAAATTATATTACAAGTCTTCAGAGAATTACCAATTACAACAAAAGAGAGCTAGGAGGTTAAAGAACAGATCCATCTCCTATCCCAAAAGAGAAACTACACAGCGGAAAGTAAAGCTATAAACAACAAAAGGTGGGTGGAGCCATTGCCCTGAGGCACCACCCCAAAATCTCGCCATTCGAGTAGTTTGCACTACTCATGCCCGCCACCTACATCGGCAGGCGTGAAGTAGCCAAACACTAGCTCCTCCTCACCTACATAACCTGAAAGAGCTGCGTGAGTACGAAGGTAGTCGCAAGACTTAATCCATGATTGGTACATATAAATAACCCGACTCCAAGGATTATGCATTCGAATATTTAGCAAGGAATGGCCAAAGGTTAAGTAAATTCATATGCGAAAGCCATGTTTTGACACAAATGTGTGAGCATCTATACTTAACCATAAACACCTTATTCATGAGATTCATGAAATAAGCTGGTGCATTGGTTAATCCAAAAGACATAACTGTATACTCATATAATCCATATCGAGTACTGAAGGCGGTCTTGGGTATATTTGACAAACGAATCTTCAACTGATAATATCTATTACTCCATCCGAGACTAACCATCATGTAAACTATAACCATCTAGTACTCCATGTACTAGAACCAAAACTATGACCATAACCATCTCCAACTAATCACGTGAGCATCCAAGTCATCCATAACCGCGGCACGACTGTTATAATAGATTTTATACTATGCAGAGGTTATCCAACTTTTAGCCACGAGTCGTGATATCCATGTTGCCATCTTTGCAAGAAACTTAATACACTTCAATGGTGTGCCGCTAGGAGATCACTACAAAGCATGGTCCATCAATTAGGTCCTGGTACTCCAACGAATGCCAGCCAGGTGTCTAATCGATATGCTAAGCCTTACCCATATCGACATCGTGTTTGTTACAGTATTTCTTGGGTTGTCGCTCCATGAACTGGCCTTTATATGTGACACTTGGGCAAAGACTATCCAACAGTGAAAATAACCAACAAAACCTAACATCTTTTGCTTGGAAAGTATCCATAAGCCCACCATATGAACCACCATTATCAAACCTATTCCTTTCCCAAGTCCTAGCGTTCCATGTTACTAAAACAAGTTCATCAACACCATTGCATATGTCCACTAATCCTGTAAAAGACACTTCCTAACATCCTGATAGTATGGCTAAGCAATTCTACCCAAAAGACTCATAACAACTGCCATCTAGGCTTCAAGGGATGTAAAGGAAAAACTAGGGCACCATAACATAGGTGACTACCTGTCAGATTAATAGACATTGCATGCAATTTGTAAAACAAAATATTTAAAAAAACATAGGTTCAAGATGATCAAAGGCACTTGCCTTCTCCTTCCTGCTGCTTAGTGTACTCTAGCTCTTGGTCTTGACATTCCTCAAACTGATCCGGGGCGTTGACGTCTAACCGCATAATTATTGGCAAAGCACACAAAAAAATACACTAAGAACAAGGCACAAACAAAATAACAACAAGACAAAATCTATCTAAAATGATAGAGCTTTGAAAAAAAATCCAACGATGCAAAAATCTCTTAAAACGGAGCTAGGACGACAAAGATACGCTAAAAACAAGATTAGGCTTAAAACTGAAAAAGAAAAGGACTTAATTTGAAATAACAGAAAGTTTAGGGACCTTTTTGTAAAAATAGAGGGACCTATTTGTAATTACGGCTGACGTAGTGTTGACATGGCGGGGCTGACGTGGCTAGGGCTACTGACTGGGTTAATTGAGGGACACGTGTCAACATCCTATTGGGTGCTGAAGGGGTATGCAAGGTTCTAATCTGGGTGGTTGGCTATAGATTGGACGGTGCAGAGAGGATCAAGTAGCTGGGGAGAGAGAGAGAGTGGCGACGCCGAGGGGGAAGACAGCGGTACACGACTGGGAAACATGTCGGATGGTGCTTCGGCTCGCCAGCGGTGATGGTGAGCGACGAAACATGACAAGAAGCTCATGTGGAACCCAATTTTGCGATTACCAAAAGGAGGTGCAACACTGGAGGGTGGTCAGCGATGACGGCGATAGCGGAGGCGCTCGGACCTCCTCGGGGGCAGTGGCTCCGGCGGTCAAACGGCAAAGACATCGACGGTTTAAGCTTCGGCGAGAGTAGGCATTCCTGCTGGGAGGCTCAGGCAATGCTAGGTGGCAATGGTGTGGCGCGTTGGTGAGCTAGGCTAGAGGCGGCTGCAATGGCGGCGGTGGGGCTTGGTCTTGGTGACTAGGGCTCAAGTTTCGGCAACTTTGGGACGAGATGAGAACGGGAGGGGGACCTGGTGTTATATAGACGGCTAGGAAGGCATCGGGGCGGACTGGGATTCCTTGGCAGCGATGGTGGATTCATCTCGGACTTGGACATGGTGGTGGCGCACTCCGACTCGGAGACGAAGGCATAGGGCATGAACAAAGGCGGAAAGCGGCCGAGCGTGTTTTGTGTGTGGGCTGGCGCGGAGGTAGGCCGAGGCAAACTTCAAGCTGGGCCAGGAGCGCGTGCGCAGGCCCAGGCAGGTGAGCGGAAGGTTGCCGAGGGGAAATGAACCAGCTCAGGTTTGGGGAGAGAGAGAGAGAGAGAGAGAGAGAGAGAGAGAGAGAGAGAGAGGAGAGGAGGAAAGCTCGGGTGTAACACCCTGATTTTCATAATTTACAACTTTTTAAAATTTTCTAAGATTATTAAATAGCTTCACCAGTAGCACAGGTTTAAAACCTATTTTCTTAATCAATCAATCAAAATAGGTTATTATTTTGTGTGCATTGCATACTGAGTTTTGTTAGGAGCTAGGTAAATGCATTAGAGTTATTTTTCTTTTTCTTTCTCTTTCTCTTTGGTGTTTTGAGTGAAAAAGATTTTAAAAAGGTTTTTACGAAACTTTGTAATAAACTAGTTAAGGATCTTAATGGTTGGAATTCAAAATCCTTGAATTCATCATCTATTCAATCCTTGATCATACCTGATCCTTTTGTAGTTCAATTAAAATCTTATCCAAATCCTTATTTCTAAAATTCTACTCAAATCCAAATTCAAATTCCTTATCTGCTCCTATTTTCGTTCAACCTCATTTTTTGTTTCTCTTAAATTCACTCCAAGCTCAATTCAAATTCAAACTCTATTCAAATTTCTCTGCGAAAGTCTCTTTTCTAAACCCTAAATATACCTAAAGTGTCTTTAGGCTCAATATTGCTCAAGTCCAAACTCTTAGCCAAGTCTTCTAGAAGGCCCAACACAAAGGATCCACGAAATCTGCAAATTTTCGTGGAGTCTTGGACAGCCTCATCTTCACATGAAGTTTCGGAGTTCAAAACGGCCTCAAATGCAAATCTTGACAATACAAAAGTTGTAGGTCCCATCGAGAGATTCGATTTGAACCTATGAAACTCCCCTTTTGGACAATAGAGCTAGGAGTTATGGCCCTCGAAATCAGTGCTGCGTAGATAAGTCTGATTTCAAATAGTTTATCTTGTGATGTATTTTTGAAAATCAATATGGCCTTTTCAGAAGTTCCAATGAATTCGAAAGTTGTAGATCTTTTCAAGTAATACAATTTAGAGTACAAAAACGTCCAAGTTGGAGTCTGGACTGTGGCGATATCATCCTCGTAATAGAGAGCTACAAAAAAGGAAATCCTAACTGACTTGAACTCGAATCCAATTCGTGTCTGGCTTGGACTCCACCTTAAGCAGCCGCCCCTAGTCCTATAAATAGGAGTTGCACACCCTCTCCTACCCCTATTCCACATCCCAAGCTCTAGACGCCGCTGCTGCCCTGCCTGTGCGCCGTCATTTACCAGAGTCGCCGCCGCCGCCGCTTGTGATGCGCTACGTCGTCGTCTACATGAATCCTCCTTCCTTGACCATCGAAGCATGGTGAGGACCCCTTCTTCTCCTCCCTTACTATTGTTTTACTATCATACTAAGTCCTTAGCCAAGCCCTAACTCCAGCCAAAGCCCGATCTACATCGCCACGGTCGTCGCCGTCGCGGACAGCCGCGCCATTGCCAATTGGCATTGACGTTCCCGGCCGACCAGAAGTCAAATCGCCATGCCCTTTCACTAGTGCATGACCCATGATGTTACCCACACCCTCACCGACCAGGTCGGCCAATAGAGCAGCCAAACCACGAGGATCAAGGTGGACATGCCTGCTGTCCGGTTTCTAGACGCGTTCTGCACACACACCGGATTTGCATTTGCGTTCACTGTCAATCCAAAAGCCGTATGGATGCACCAACCACGTCACAGCATGTCCCATCGAGTTTTGTATGTGACCTAGGAGCCCATCCCTGTTTGTGCAGCGACACGATCGGAACGCGATTGCCAACCACAACAAGTTGCAACCGTCACCCATCTCATCTCCACTGATCATTCTTCCTCTCAGGGGATGATCTATCAAAACCCATGCCGTAGCGTTGTGTTCTCAGGATATATGAACGTCTCTATTCAAATGGTTTCTCAAATTTTATAGCCAATCTCTGGGAATGCGAGTGTCTTCATTGCTGCATCTGTTCTCGTGATTAGTCGATAACGTTCCAGAGCAGTTCGAGGGACTTCAAGACCAAGGTTCGTCAACACTGAGCAGCATTGGGTAAAAGGCAAGTGTCCTTGATCATCTTAAACCTATGTTTTAAATGTTTTGTTTTACAAAATTGCATACAATGTCTGCCAACTTGATGGATAGTCACCTATGTTAGGGTTTACCTAGTTCTTCCTTTACATTGTTTGAAGCCTAAGTGGTAGTTGATATGAGTCTCTTGGGTACATTTGCTTAGCCATGTTTTTGGGATGTTGGGAAGTGTCATATACATGTTTAGTGGATATATGCAACGGAGATGATGAACTTGTTTTAGTAACATGGAACCCTAGGAGTTGGGCAAGGAGTTGGATTGATAATGGAGGTTCATGTGGTGGGCTTGTGGATACGTTCCAAGAAATTTGTTGGTTATTTCCCTGTTGGTTTGATAATGGTGGTTTATGTGGTGGGCTTGTGGATATGTTTCAAGTAGAGATGTTAGGTTTTGTTGGTTATTTTCCTGTTGGATAGTTTTTGCCCAAGTGACACATATAAAGACTGGTTTGTGGAGCGACAACACAAGAAATACTGTACCAAACACGAGGCTGATATGGGTAAGGCTTAGCATATCAATTAGACACCTAGCTGGCATTCGTTGGAGTATCAGGACCTAATTGATGGACCATGCTTCGAAGTGATTCTCCTGGCGACGCACCACTGGCGTGTGTTAAGTGTGTCATGAACATGGCAACATTGAAATCACGACTCATGGCTAAAAGTTAGATAACCTCTACAAAGTGTAAAATTATTATAACAGTCGTGCTCGCGGTTATGGGAGACTTAGATCCTCACATGATTAATGGGTTGTGGTTATAGGTTTGGTTATGGTTCTTGTTATAGTACAGGGAGTACTAGACGGTTATGGTGTGCAAGGTGGGAAGCCTTGTACGCTGGATGTTGCACTGTATGGGTTACATTCACTTAATAATTGTTTAATGCTTTTTGAGTCCAAATATCTTTTCATTACTCGCATTTACGCAAATATACCATGTGTTAGCCTATTCTTGATATAAGCCTTCATATCATTATCTTTCCCACACTTGTTGAGCGCGTCATATGCTTACTCATGCTATTTTTCCTATGCCATGCGACATGTGTGGTGCTGCTTAGTGAGTGAAGATGTTGAAGGCTATCAAGATGAGGCTGTGACGTCCTAGACGCGTGTCTCCCAATCAGTTGCCTGTGGTGTTGTTGGGCACCAGTGCTTCTGTTCCGCTGCAGATATCTTCATAGAAGACAATATATATCAATTTTTGTATAAGTTTAACATTTATTCTATAAAAATATTGCTTTTCTTACTTCACCTGTGACGTCCTTATGTGTGTTAAACATCCTGGACACACATAAGCCGCATCTGGTTTGGTCCGTTAAAATTGGGTGTGACACCGGGTTAGAGTTTTGCTTTTATCTTTTTCCTTTCTTTATCCAAATCCTTTTGAAATTCAATCAAGCAATCAAATTCAAATCAAAAGTCACAAAATCAAATCCAAATAAAACAAGGAAAACCTAGATGCCTAAAAACAGCATGAATGCATGTTAGACAAATATAACCTATGACAATTTGGCTTTTTAATTTTATAAAATAGATCTTAGCCTATTCCAATTATTTAAACTCAATTTAAATCTGAGCAAGTTTTTAGAGGTTTGCAAAATTTGAAAATTAGGGTGTTACAGCATCCCCTTCACTTGACTTTGTCAACATTCCATATTCTTCCACTCTTCCATGCTTTGCTTGACCACCATGTGCACAGTTAGGATCACCCTTGACTCCGTCTGGCCTCTTTGATCGTTTGGCACCAAGCACCCTGCTCGGCCTCGATCATCCCGCCGTTGACCGCCAAGTTGCATCCATCACATGCACAACATTAGACAAGCAGACATGTTTCCCAACTCCATCTCCAGTTAGTTCAAAATCAAAATTCTCAGTTCAAAGAACATTCCACAAAAATTTTGAACACCGTATATTCCAGTGTGTACAAGCTCTGAATGGTGTATGCATTTCTTCCTCCGCTGGAAACCTCCTAGAAAACCCTTTGGTGAATACTTCGGTTTTCACACTTCTCAACACTAGACCATCCAGTAAGTACAACTTTAGCAGACTCGCCGTTTGTGACCTCTCAGGAACAAAACCTCCGATGAAGCCTTTGATGTTCAATCCTTCCATCACCGGACCATCCGGTGTGTTCATCTTCATTTTCTTGAAACTTGCACTTCTCCTGGAAAATAGTCTGGTGTGCACAGTAGCCCATCGCCGGACCATTCGATGTTCAATGTTCCATTTTACTCCAAAAATTTCTTCTTTGCAAGAATTAGTCTGGCGTTCAGACAGGTCCATCGTTGGACCATCTGGTGCACACTTCCAGTTTTGCTTCAGAACTGAAATGCTCCGATGTTAGCCACTTTAGAACACCAGACCATTCGGTGTGGACAAAATCCACACACCGGAACATCCGGTGTATGCAATTTTCCTGCCACCGAACCAGAAACATGCCAACTCCATTTTCCTTTCAACTTTGGTTACTCATGGTCGCAATTGCAATACATAAATAAGCTCATGCAATCCGACAAAACATCAAACCAAAAGCAACGATCTTGTCAATCACTCATCACATGTAAACCGATGCACTTTTCAACTTGGTTTCTCAGAAGTACCTTATGATGCCTTTGTTGATTAGTGGGCCGAATCAACAAGGCAATGATATCGATGTGTATCTCAAACCATTGGTTGAAGATCTTCTTATACTGTGGAAATATGGTGTACGGGTACGAGATGAGTACAAATGTGAGAATTTCACCCTACACGCAATGCTGTTCATAACGATCTCAGATTGGTCTACTCTTGGTAACCTATCAGGGCATACTGTAAAAGGGTACAATGAATATGTTCAGTGCTTGGAGGAAACAGGGGGGCGGTGGCTGACGAACAGTCAGAAAATGATCTTCATAGGTCACCGTAGGTTCCTTCGTCTGGATCACCCATACCGCAAGAATGAAAGAGCTTTTGACGGCACAGTGGAGACTCGTCAAGCTCTGAAGATTCGCACTTGAGAACAGGTATTTAAGATGGTAAAGAAACTTAGAGTTGTACTTGGAAATGGGCTAGGAATTACAAAAAATCCTGGCTAGGCAACATGCTCCTATGTGGAAAAAGAGATCAATATTTTGGTTGCTACCTTATTGGATGTATATTTTGGTCCGACATGCAATTGACGTCATGCACGTGGAGAAGAATGTGTTTGATAGCTTGATTGGTACCTTACTAGACATTAATGGCAAAACAAAAGATACACTAAAAGCACGGTTGGACCTGAAAGAAATGAACCTCGGGAAGGACTTACATTACATACAATTATACAATGGAAAAAAGAAACTTCCTACAGCTTGCTACACTATGAGAAAGGAAGAGAAGATCAGCCTGTGTGGTTGCTTACGTTATGTCAAAGTTCCGACTGGTTACTCCTCCAACATCAGTAGCTTAGTAAACATGAAAGATAAGAAGTTAGTCGGCACGAAGTCTCATGATTGTCACATGATGATGACACGGATGCTTCCAGTTGAAATTAGAGGTTTTCTATTGGATAAGTCTGAGACCCAATTATGAAACTGTGTTCATTCTTCAACGCAATTTCACAAAAGGTCATTGATCCAAACAAACTGACAAAGTTGCAGGAAGACATGGTCGATACTATATGTCAATTTGAGACTATTTTCCCTCCACATTTTTTGATATAATGTCCGATCTAATTGTTCACATTCTGGGTGAGATAAAGAGCCTTGGACCCATGTTTTTGCATCAGATGTATCCTTTCAAAAGGTTCATGGGGGTTCTGAAGAAATATGTTCATAACCGAGGTCGCTCGGAAGGTTGCATTGCCCAAAGGTGGACTATGGAGGAGGTCATTGAGTTTTGCATTGACTACATGAAACTGAACGCGATTGGTATGCCTATATATCACTATGAGAGGAGGCTAAAGGGGAAAGGGATGATAGGTCATACTTCAATCCATATCAAAGATTGTGTTTCATTCACTCAAGCACATTTCGCAGTTCTACAACAATCAGTTGTAGTGGGCCCGTATGTCAATATGCACGTGAGCATGCTACGCTCCACAAATCCAACGAAGTCAGAGGTTTGGATAGCAAGTGAGCACATAGATAATTTTGGTAATTGGTTACGTAAAAACATGACGGGTAAGGATACCAACGATGCTCTGTTGGAACTGCTGGCTAATGGCTCGCCAACTACGATTCGCATATTCCAAGCATATGAGATTAACAGCTATACATTTTATATGAGAGCACAAGACAACAAGGGCAATAACCAATATTGCGGTGTCTGTATTGATGCCTATGACCGTGCTTGTCGAGGCTTAGTTCCTGACAATATGTCTGTAAGTGACAGGGTTGCCTTCGTGAATCAGAGATCGAACATGAAGCGAGGCACACACGATGTATACAGGTTCGGCCCCCCGATCAGAGTAATACCCTACGTCCTGTGTGGATGATTATGTATATATATTCACTTGAGTATAAGCAATATGTCTAGACCTATTACAGGGAGTAGATCGGATCTAGGCTTGGCTAAGCTGCGGATGAAGTAGCTAAATATCTCCTATGCTTGGGTCTTGATCCTTGCATCTTGTTCTCTTCCGAAAGCCCTCTCTCTCTCCCCTGAGGTCTAGGTCCCTGCCTTATATAGGGGTGATGTCCTGCCTCCTATCTAGCGGTAGTCGATAGGGAGTCTTTCTTCTTGTCCATCAAGAAAGAGCAGATAAATCTGGCCAGGATATCAGTTGTTCTCGAGTTGGGGTCGAGACCTTCCTAGTACGTACCTCCTAGATGTCCGGGTGCATTAGGTACCGCAAATTTGGTTCTGTAATATCCGGAGTTGTGCAAGGTATACCCTGTCCATGTATGGTATACTCCTTATACGCATATACCCCACAGTTAGATATTTGACAATAGCCCCCTAACTCTGCTCGGAAGGAAGGGTTTCCATAAGTTCCCAATCGATTACTTCCAAGTCTAGGCCTAGTCAAGTAAGGTGGATCAGGCTCACGGTCAAGAGAATCGAGCAAAACGGATCCTGTTCCGAGTATTGAGTGGAAACACAAATGGGTCGAGCGTTGTCACACCCGGTTTTATAAAGGAACAAAACTAGATGTAGCAAGTTTCCATGCAGTGACTTCATCAGTGTATCACACACAATGCCATTATTACAACGTATAAAATGAATAAATAGAAAGGACTTCAAAGTCTTAAACAAAGCACACTAGCAAAACACAGCGAAGCTCCCATCTTCCACACACAAACAACTAGGGTTCCTCCAGCCTAGCAATCTTCATCTTCGTTCGAGAAGTAGTCTGGTTTTCCTTCATTGTCTGAGCAGCGGTTTGATGTACATTTGTGTGGAAATAGTAAGTATGAGTACATGTCGTACTCCGCAAGTGTGAGAAATAAATGACATGCAAGCTTATTAAAAAGGGACAGGCTGTAGCAGGTACAATTTGCATAAATGCCAACTATTCTAATGTAAGAGTTATAAAAGCCTCCTATTTAACTAGGTGAATCATCATTAACTACCAACCTCTAGAAACATCTTCGCATGCTTCCCAACTACCTGAAGTCCACATCAGGTTCCCAAACCAACTAACTTGATACCCATCACAAATAACCAAGAACCAAACATTACTATTACCCATCACAGGTAACCAACCATCCAAATTCTACCCATCACTAACAACCCGCCATCCAAAATAACAAATCCTGTGAGGATCTAAGTCTCTCATGACTGTGAGCATGACTGATATATTAGATTTTACACTCTGCAGAGGTTGTCCAATTTTCCCCACAAGACGTGATTTCATCACGTGCAAACAAGTGACTAAAGTCTCCATTTTTCCAGTGCTGATTAGGCACATTTCACACTACCCAAGGTGTGCGGCTAGGAGATCACTACAAGACCGTTACAAAGTTTCCTCCAGAATGTGCATGCTCGTTGAGGTTTCACCACTGTCAAAGTGGAGTCACACCACCCAGAAGCCCCCTCTTGCTCCTTGTAGCTCTATAAAGAATCACTCTTTCCTTCCTACACCACCATTGCCACTAGCCAAATGGTTCTGGCTCTATAGCTGTCCCCACACATCCACTCCCACCGTTTGGCACACACAATCTGGAATCCTCTAATTAATAGGCCAGGCCCTCCCATAAAGGCTCGTGGTTGGTACGGTACTTCTTGGGTTATCGCTCCACAAACTAGTCCTTACTTAGATCACTTGAGAAAACACTAAAACAACAACATAACTATGATCATCATCACCAACACCTCTTTGTTCAAGGCCTAAGGTTCCATGTTTCTATACCAATCAACAGAATTCTCATTTCATAGTTGCATAGTTCATTAGTCATGTTTAATTGACTATCCAACCATACTCTTGTGCAAAGCTAAGCATAAGCTACCCACATAACCACTACTGACAACTAGGGTAACAAGGAAAATATGGAACATGGTACTATAAGTAAATGGGATTCAAAATTAACAGCATTCATGTTTGAAATAAAGATCGCATCTGAAAAACTGGGATCATAATGTTCAAGGACACTTGTGCCATTGTGCCTCCTCTGCTATTTTTTTAGAAGCAAACATCATCTTCAGCCTTGGAATCAATGGAAAATGTCTAAATACCTTCTCAGGAATATGCTTGCTTGCATTTGCATCTTTCCATCTTGGTGCACCACATACTAGGCACTCATCATTTTCTGCATGCTCCTTCCGAAACAAGACAATTATTCTTGCACACATGGATTTAATCATATCCAAGTCCAATGGAACGAAGAAAGTTCTTTGCTTCATTTTAATCTGCTGGAAGAGAGCAAGCCGGGAATGTTGAGGATAACAACTTTAGTGGTGCAGTAAACGCAACATTATTGACCCGATAGAATGACTTGATATGAAGTAACTTCCCAACAAATGAAAATCTAGTAAAACCAGCACATCTAAGGTAAAGTTCATGCTTTAACTCTTCTATTACACTTGGAAACATTGTTTCCCTGCCACCATGGCCTTCAGCTGTGTACATCTCCTCTATCATATTAGGAATTCTATCATCAGTGTCTTCATCCTCATTGAAACCAACATCCTCTTGACCACTAATATGTTCATCCTGATGGTGTGCATTTTCATGAACTCCAGCATCAGATGGTTCTCCATGATGGATCCACCTATTGTATGTGCTTGCCATCCCGTGAATATATAAGTGATCCTCCACATGTCCTTGAGGTCGATGAATCCGATTCAGACATTTACGACATGGGAAAAGTATTTCTTCATTCTCACCAAATCTTTCTTCCCTAACAAACTTCATGAAATCACTGACCCCATCAATATGTGCCTTGCTAAATTGTCTAGCATTTATCCAACTTCTGTCCATCTGTCAAACATTCAAATAAGAAAAAATTAACAGCTCATTACAGTGCCTAGAATAAATCAACATTATTGTGCATCCTTTATAAATCTTTGTACCGTGCAACATAAATCAACAAAAAAAAAATGGTTCCATGACAGAAGAAATCATAAAATCCACAAACACATTCTCAATTCAGTTATTTACTAGAATATAATCAACATAAAGAATGTACTATCTGAAATGGTATAGACATGTGCAACAATATATAATATCACCATTATTCAAGCAAAATCTAGGCACTGAGAAGCAAGGGATATTACTGAAACCAATACCGACTAGAGGGCGTCCATACCTTCGTTGGAAGATTGGCTGGACTAGCTGTTGTAGCCGGATGGCAGGTCGCGTGGGCAAACATCGTTGCCGAGGAAGACAAGCCCTTCCAGGGCTACTGCGTTTTCTCGGAGGCATGGCTGCTGCGCCGGCTACACCGCAAGGTAGAGCCACCGGGGTGCGCTGCCGTCTCCACCGGGATGCATCACCTGGCTTCACCGTCGTGTGTCACCGCAAATCTACACTGTGAGGTGCCCACCATTGCCTCTAGTCTGCACCACTGGAGTGTGTCATCGTCACCGCTGTCTCTTTTTTTTTGAGGGGGTGCGCCACTGTCTCAGCGGCGGGGGCATGAATCCGCGATCTGTTTTTGCGCCAACTCCCAGAACAGACTTGTTGCTCTGGGCTGCAACTGACAGGTAGGCCACAAATTTATGTATATATAAAATTTTAGATGTCAATGACTCGAACTCTCTCCATAGCTCAGTGGTAGTGCTGACCCTCCTCATCTGATCGGTTCCAGGTTCAAACCTTGGGATGGATTTTTTATATTTTTTATGCCTCCCTACTTTTCACCTCATAATTTCACAGGACACATACTGACATGTGGGACCCAAGCTAACGAGCGAGACACGCTTGTTGGAACCTTGCCTAAAGTTTTATGATGATAGAAGATGCTATGACAATAAATATTAGATCACAACACATTGGTCTATCGCTTAGTGACGATTTCAGATTGGCTATGACAATAACTATTTCATCACAACACATTGTTCTACTACTTTGTGATGATTTCATATTGGCCTTAGTGACGTCTCTAACACATTCGTCACTAAAACGTAGTGCTACATCCCGTAGGTTATTCCTTATGACATTTTTGAGAAGAAACATCATAAATCAATGATAGATTACTTAGTTGTCACAGAAAATATGTCATAGAAGGCCATATTTGTTGTAGTGTACCCCTGCAGGGTGTAAGAACAATTCGAATTGCCACGCTCTCGGTTATAAGCATGCTTCTATCAATTTGCATCAATCGTAGAGTTCTAATGTTGGGATGGTTTGGTATGTTGGGAAATGTGGTGATGGTTGTTGTCGAGTTGAGATGTTCAGGTTACTGATATGGTTATGTTGTTGATCATACGATATACGGTTACAACTAGTTTGGTGTAGATGCTCACACCTTGAGTCAAAAGTTTGCTTTGCATATGAAATTCATTTAACTCTTATGGCTGATTCCTTGCTATGCATCCTCAAATGCATTCTCCTTGGAGTCAGGTTATTATAAGTACCCATTATGGATTAAGTCTTGCAAGTACCATCGTACTCACGCTGCTTTATTTTTCAGGTGAGGAAGCGTTAGTGTTCGGCTACTTCTGCTCGTCAACATTGGCGATAGGCAAGAGTAGTGCTACCTGTGCCTGTTGTTACTCTGCTTAATTCTGATCTCTAACTCGTCTCCTTCTTAATGGGTTAAGGATGCCCGCTTTTTGCTTTGGTGATGGCTACTCGTGCCGAGGGTGTGGAGGGTTTTCCTGCACTCCTCCATGAGATGTTGTGGCGTGCAAATTTCATCTATGCGCCAGAGTATGCAGTATACGCTTGAGAAGTTGGGCCTAACTAGGTGGACTACTTGGTGACCGTTGACATTCGGGTGCGAATCATCGAAGGTGGAGCCAACCCCCACTACTTTGAGGCAATTTGAACTTCATAAGAGATGATAGTTCAAGCGGTGACGTACAAGGCAATTGCTGCCCTTTGTGGCGAGTTACCAGTTCTACGCGGGTGGCCATTGAGGCGATGGTACGAGAGGGAGGTGCTCACCAACTTGTTAAAGTCAGCGAACTCATGAGAGGATAAACGATCTTGCATCTTGGAGGAGAGACCGTTCACAAAATGATCTTTCTTCCTTACGTCAGTGTTGATTTCTTCCGGTGCATATTGGCCCAGGTGGTTGAACACCTGCACATACTCCATAACAGATTTGCCTCTCTACTGGAGGTCCAGGAATTCCCACCTTTTGACTTCCATGATCCCCTTGGGGATGTGATAGTCGTGGAAAGCTTGTCGGAACTCTGCCCATGTCACGCGGTGGTTGGCGGTGTGCATGGTGAGATAGTTGGTCAACCACGCGCTGGCCATGCCTTAGAGTTTATGGGTGGGAAAGAGAGCTTTCTCATGGTACTCGCACTGAAGAAGAGCGGGCTTTTGTTCGATGGTGTGAAGCCAATGATCCACATTGAGAGGATCCTCAGCGCGAGTGGATGGGAGGACTAGTACGGAGAAAATCTGAGTAGTCATCGCGGCGTCCGGCTCCACCTCCTCCTTCAGGGGCCGTATTGCGCACGAGAGCTTTAAGAAGAGCAGTCTGAGCTTGACGGTTTTGCTCAATTTGCATCAAGACATCCGCCATGCTCAGCGGTGGAGGCGATGCTGGATTGTTCTTGTTGGAACCCTCAAGGAGATCATTTTTGAGGTTCTGACGAGTCCTCATCCTGCTGTCAATTCCAAGGTTAGTGACGATAAGATCTTGATTAGGGAGATAACAAATGGGAAATTTGGACGACAAGGAACAAATAAAATAACATGAATGTGGTCGGGCTCCTTAAAGCTCATGATATGTAAATGTGTGCATCATGATAGATAGGATATGTTCGCATTCCTATCTACACGTTTCTTTCACGAGTCATCACTCCCCACAAGCATCATATAATGACACACCAATCATCACCCTTCACGCGAGAACGAAAAAGTGTTCGTGCGAATGGTGCTTGTGCAACTCGCCGCACAAGCGACATTTCATACGTTGTTGCCAACTTATTCACTTCTCGTACCATCGCCTTAAGGGACCCCATGTGTCGGTGACACAGGAACCAGGGGTTCCCGAGTCTCGAGGCCAAATCAGCAGTTTGCCACGTGGTGCCCTCCCGAGGGGATTATCTCTGTGAGGTACGAGAAGACTAAGTCCTGGGAGAGGGTGCTCGGGGCCATGAACAGTGGTCCCCGAGTACCCGAGTTCCCCGATGACCCGAGAAGACCAAGCGCTGGGAAGAGAGTGCTCGGGGCTGTGAACAGTGGCCCCTGAGCACTCAAGTCCCTCGACGACCAGAAAAGTCGAGTACCGGGAAGAGGATGCTTGGGGCTACGAGCAGTGGCCCCTGAGCATTCGGTTCCCCGAGGACCCGAACAGCCAATTCCGGGAGAGAGTGCTCGGGGCCGTGAACAGTGGCCCCCGAGCACTCGGTTTCCCGAGGACCAAGAAAGGGCATATCCGGGAGAGAGTGCTCAGGGCTGTGAACAGTGACCCCCGAGCACTCGGTTCCCCGACGGCCTCAGAAGTCCTTCACCGGTGGCCCCCATAGAGGTCCAACGGTGAGGTGTCAACCAGTGAAAGGTCCGATGCCACATTTAAGAGGGCGCATGGCCTGTCACTTCCAACTGCTCCTGCTACGCTTGCTGTTAGTCCCTGTCATGGCCTGGCAGGGAGGCGTGGGGACATTTAATGCACAGGTCCCATCCCGCGTCATCCGGCGTGCCTCGGGATAACATCACGAAGCCTAAACAGTGGCTGCCCAGTGGGCCCTCCCCGTGGCGCCCGTTACAGAACGACATCATGACGAACAGACCAGATGGGGGCGCATTTTCAACCCTCCCCGTCACTTCGCGTAGCAGCCCATGATGGTTGCTTTCCATTTATGGCGCCTTGGAACTCGTGCCCTCCCTTTCTGGGCACGCTATCGCCGGCGAGTATTTAAGGTAGGGCGGGCTCCCCGGAGAGGGGGGATTTCGGAGACAAGGCAGATCTGGACAAGTTGGAGCACAGAAGCTGAGATTACCAAAGAACAAGGAGCCCGAAGCTCTAGGCTAGACAAATATTCTTGTAACCAGCAACATCTCTGAGAGACATTCTTAGAGCATTTATAGCACACACATAGGAGTAGGGTATTACGCTTAGTGCAGCCCAAACCTATCTAAATCCCTCCTGTGCATTTACTGCATTCTGCATTCAATCCTTCCATCCCACCTGCCTCGCATTTACGCCCATTTATTTCACCCGCAAAACAGATTCAGAATCATCCCCCGGCCGAATCTCAAAGGGGGTCCCTCCGAATCCCTGCTTGAGGAGTTCACCCTCCGACAGCTGGCGCGCCAGGTAGGGGGGTTGCATCCCTGAATTTGTTTTGTTTTCCTACAGAAAAAATGGCAAGTGGCCATCGTCTCCGACGCACCGACTTCAGCTCCAGTGAAGAAATGGAGCCCCTCGCACTGGAGGCCCCAGTCGCTGCTGCTCCTCTGCAGCAGCCACAGTTCGCCCGCACGGCGCTCCCCTCTCATGAGGGCCATGACGCTGGGCCCAGCAGGGCCACCGCTGCCTTTGCAAGCGCGCCGCCTAACCCTCATCAAGTGGCAGAAACTCCTGCCGTGAGGTCCACATCTGGACAGCGTCGGGCGTCGTTACGGTGCAGGCTCGCCTTCGGCGATGCCTGTCTTGGGAGCGCACTGCTTGCGGTGCAAGCTCTCCTCTGGCACCCGCCAGTCCAGACGGCGGGGGAAACCCCGGAGGGTCGCTGGCTCCAGAGGTGGCCGCCTTGGTGGGCACGGCTCATCGTCAGGTGTTGGCCGAAAGCTTCCGGGCTACCTCCCACCACGGCGCAACCAAGGCCGGTCCATCCTCAGGTGGCGGCCGAACTGGCCGGGGGGCCTCCAAGCGGAGTGTCGGCCCCCTGGCCACTACCGGGGCTCAGGACCTCCGATTGCATCTCAACGAGCGGAGGGCCATCGAAGATGCGCGCGTCACCCTTGAGCGCCAACGAGAGTCCCGGCATGAGGTCGAAGCTGAGGACCAGGCCTCCTCCATGCCGGCCCATGACCCCTGGGGCTCCCCGGCTCGCTGGCGTTCACTGCCCAAAGGCATTGCCCGCGCAGCAGGGTACGGCACAGGCTGCCACGCCTTCACCAGCGAGCTCCGCCGGGTCAACTGGCCCACCAAGTTCTGGCCAGAACTGCCAGAGAAGTACGACGAGTCTATCGGGTGACGATAGAGCCGCCCCCGACAACCAAGAGCTCGGCTTTCAGGAGCTTGAGCACACCATCGCTTTTATCTACGGAGGCGCGTACACGCCCTCCTCCCGCCGCTGCATAAAAACCAAGGCCCCTGAAGTGGTCGGACTCCCCGATCACGTTCAGCCTGGCCGACCACCCCGCAGGTATTGCAGGCATGGGGCGACTACCCCTGGTAGTGTCCCCCACCATCTGCAACGTAAAGGCCAGCAAGGTCCTGATCGACGGGGGTGCAAGCCTAAACCTTCTCTCTCGGGAGGCCTTCGAGAAGCTGCAGGTGCCTTTGAGGTGCCTAAAGCCATCGCTCCCCTTCTACGGGGTGACGCCTGGGCACTACCTGCCCCTCGCCTAAAGCCGTCGCTCCCCTTCTACGGGGTGACGCCCGGGCACTACCTGCCCCTCGGGCAGGTCGAGCTGCCCGTAACATTCAGGAGCTGGGACAACTTCCGGACGGAGAACGTCATCTTCGATGTTGTGGAACTCCCCCTCCCCTACAACGCCATCCTCGGGCGCCCGGCGCTCGTTTGGTTCATGGTGGTCACCCACTACGCATACCTCACGGTGAAAATGCCGGGCCCAGCAGGCCCCATCTCCGTGCCCACCGAGACCAGCAGCGCCGTATCCTGCGCCGAGAAGCTATACTCGGCCTTGGTCTCACTCGGGCTGAGGTTGAAGGTTACCCAGGGGGCCCGGGACCCTCTTCATCCAAACCCCGACTCACTGCCAACGCCTCCGTTCCTATGAAGGAGGTCGTGGTGGGCGAAGGCGCTTCCCAGGTCGTCCGAATCGGCTGTGACCTGGGGCGGCAAATAGGAAAGCGCTCTCGTCACCTTCCTCCAGGCTAGCATTGACGTGTTTGCATGGCAGCCGTCTGATATGCCCGGGATTCCTAGGGAGGTGATTGAGCACCACCTTGCTGTGCGCCTGGACGCACGACGGTGAGACAGAAAGTCCGGCGGCAGGTGCCTGAGCGCCAGGAGTTCATCCGGGAGCAAGTAAGTAAGCTCCTTGACGCTGGCTTCGTCCGAGAAGTCCTCCACCCCGAGTGGCTGGCAAACCCAGTTGTCGTCCCGAAGGCCAACGGCAAGCTCCGCATGTGCGTCAACTACACCGACTTAAACAAGGCTTGCCCAAAAGATCTTTTTCCTTTACCCCGCATAGATCAGATTGTAGATGCAACCGCGGGGTGCGATCTTTTATGTTTTTTAGATGCAAACTCTAGTTATCACCAAATTCGCATGGTCGTAGAGGATGAAGAAAAAACTTCCTTTACCACTCTGGTGGGCACTTATTGTTATTTATCAATGCCATTTGGTTTGCGCAACACTGGATCATCTTTCCAGCGCGTCGTGCGTATTACCCTTGATTTGCAGGTTGGCCGCAACATCGAGGCTTACATCGACGATCTCGTGGTTAAATCCCGAGACCGCGCCACCTTGCTGGAAGATCTGGCCGAGACTTTCAACAGTCTCCACACTACCCGCTTGAAGCTCAACCCCGAGAAGTGTGTCTTCAGGGTGCCTGCGGGCAAGCTCCTCGGTTTCTTGGTCTCTAGCCGAGGAATCGAGGCCAACCCAGAGAAGATCCGGGCCATCGAGCAAATGCGACCCCCGACTTGACTCAAGGAAGTTCAGCGCCTCGCCGGCTGCATGGCGGCCCTCGAGTGCTTCATCTCCAAGCTCGGGGAGCGAGGACTCCCCCTCTTCAAACTCCTAAAGAAGACCAGTCACTTCGACTGGACGTCGGAGGCCGAGCAGGCCTTCCGCGACTTGAAGAAATATCTCACCTTACTGCCCGTACTGGTGGCCCCCTCCGAGGGTGAGCCTCTACTGCTCTACGTCTCGGCCACACCTCAGGTCGTGAGCATGGTACTAGTGGTGGAGCGTGATGAGAGCTCGGGGCAAGGTGCTGGGTCCCAGCTCCTGGCCGCCCCCGGGCAGTCCCCAGTCCTCGCGGCTCCTCCCGAGCAGGGAGTTGAGCCCGAGCACCTGGCTCCTCCCGACCAGGGAGTCGAGCCCGAGCACTCGGCCAGCCCTGACCACACCGCTGAGCTCGACGGCTGTGATAAGCCCTCGGGTGAAGCCGCAATCTGAGCCCGCCGTGTGCAGCGACCGGTGTACTTCATCAGTGAAGTCCTCTGAGATGCCAAGACAAGGTACCCCTAAGCCCAGAAGCTGCTCTATGCCGTGCTCGTCGCTTCCCGGGAGCTGCGCCATTACTTCCATGTGCACAAGGTCTCGGTGGTTACTACGTATCCGCTGGGGCCCATCCTCCGGAACCGAGAAGGCACTGGGTGAATCGTCAAGTGGGCAGTGGAGCTGGCGGAGTTTGATCTGCACTTCGTCAGCTGCCAAGCGATCAAAAGCCAGGCGCTCTCTGACTTTGTGGCGGAGTGGACGCCCGTGCCCGAAGTCGATCAAGAAGAGATTTTCGCATATCCCGGGCACGATGCGCCCGGGTACTGGGTTATGCAATTCGACGGATCCCTCACGCTGAAAGGCACGGGGGCCGGAGTGGTTCTCACCTCCCCAACGGGTGAAGAACTCCGATATGTCGTGCAGCTGTAGTTCCGAGCAACCAATAACATGGCGGAATATGAGGGCCTCATCGCTGGCCTCCGGGCTGCGGTAGGCCTCGGGATTTGTCGCCTACTGGTCAAGGGAGACTCCCAGCTGGTGGTCAACCAAGTGTCAAAAGAGTACTAGTGCACGGATCCTCAAATGGCGGCGTACGTGGCGGAAGTCAGGAGGCTGGAGAGGCACTTTGACAGCCTGGAGCTGCGGTACATATCTCGCCGCAACAACGCTCTGGTCGATGACCTTTCTCGCCTGGCCTCTTCCTGTGCGCACATCCTTGCCGGAGCCTTTGAAGAAAGGCTCACACGGCCTTCCATCCTGCCTACCGACCAGGATGAAGGGGATCCCTCGAGCCTAGTTGAGGGGACCCAGGCGGCGCCCTCAGTGGGGAGCCCCGTCAGGGTGCCGCCACCCGGCGAGTGCGCTGCGCTTGCTGGCGGTTCTCAAGATGCCTCGTGGATCAATGAGATCCGAGGGTACTTGAAAGAAAATTTCCTTCCCGGGGATGATGCCTCTGCCTAGAGGATTGCACGACAGTCCAAACGCTATGCCATAGTAGACGGGGGTCTCTACCGGTGCGGCACGGATGGTGTCCTCCTGAAATGCATCACCCGGGCAGAAGGCGGTGAGCTTCTCACTAAGATCCATGAGGGCGAGTGCGGTGGCCATGCATCATTCCGCACGCTGGTCGGGAAGGCCTTTCGGCAAGGTTTCTACTACCCTACAGCTCTCCAGGACGCTTCTGAGTTGATTTGGCGCTACAGGGCGTGCCAGTTCCACGCAAAGCAGATTCACCAGCCAGCTCAATCTCTTCACACCATCCCCCTATCATGGTCCTTCGCGGTCTGGGGGCTGGACATCCTGGGTCCATTCCCCCGAGCAATCGGGGGGCTATGAGTACCTCTACATCGCCATCGATAAATTCACCAAGTGACCGGAGGCGGTTCCAGTCATCAAGGTCACCAAGAACACGGCGCTTCAGTTCATCCGCGGTATCACAAGTCGCTTCGACGTCCCGAACAGGATCATCACCGACAATGGCATTCAGTTCACAAGTGCCCTGTTCGGGGACTACTGCGAGGACCTCGGCATCAAGCTCTGCTTCGCCTATGTCGCTCATCCTCGGAGCAATGGGCAGGTCGAGCGTGCCAATGTTGAGATACTAAAGGGGCTCAAAACCCAGACCTACGACGTGCTCGCAAAGCACGTGAAAGGGTGGATCGACGAGCTACCTGCTGTGCTATGGGCCAATCGGACCACGCCAAGCCGCGCCACTGGGGAGACGCCATTCTTCCTTGTGTACGGTGTTGAGGTGGTCCTCACCTCCGAGCTCACTCTTGGCTCCTGTCGGAGGATTAACTCCAGTCGCAGGGATCTCGAGAGACCCCTTTTTAGAGATTCGGTCGGGGGGATGATCCTGAATAAGTTCGTCGGAGAAATAAATGGGAATGAATGCAACGACCGGTGGTGGTGTGGTGACCTAGTGCAAGAAGAGGTAAATGCACCAGAATTTAGACAGGTTCGGGCCTCACGGGGGCGCAATACCCTACTCCTGTATGGATGCTATAACTGTCCCGAGGAAGTCCCTCAAAGATGTTGCTGGTTACAAGAATCTTGATCTATCTAAGAGACTGGGGCTCCTGGTTCTTCGGCCCGTCTCATGCTACTCACTTCTTAGCCGTGTTTCTCTTGTGCTGTGTTCTTCGTCCGTCTTTTTCTCTATCTAGCTCCCTTTCTCTATTCGTTTTCTGCCCCTTGGTTCTGGGCCGCCGGCTGCCTTAAGTATTCGCCGGCCGCGACATGCCCCGAACGGAAGGAGGGGGCCCGAGTTCCGAGACACCATAAATGGAAAGGGCGTCATCATTTCCTCTGGACGAAGTGACCGGGGGTGGAAAATGCGTCGCACGCCCGGTCATCCATCACCATAAATGCCCTGGTAACGGGCGCCGTGGAGAGGGCCCACCGGGCAGCCGCAGAGCAACCGGCGTGCCCACCCTGTCTTATTCCCCTGCCACAGCAGCGCGGCAGACGAAGTGCCTTGGTCCTTACGACGTTATCCTAAGATAAGCCGGATAGCACGGGACGGGACCTGTGCAATTAATAACCCCACGCCTCTCTGCCAGAACGTGGCAGGAACTGACGCTGAGCGCGGCGGGAGCAGTTGGGGGTGTCAGGCCACGCATATTCATTAAATGCGGCCTCAGGCCTTTGACTGGTGGACACCTCATCGGCGGGCCCCTCGGGGGCCTTTCGGGGTCGTCGGGGTACCGAGTGCTCGGGTGTACTGTTCACCTCCCCGAGCACTCTCTCCCGAGAACGCCTTTCCTTGTCCTCGGGGGCTGCCGAGTACTCGGGGGCTGCCGAGTACTCTTGTACGGAACTTCAGGGAACCGAGTGCTCGGGGGCTGCCGCACGCAGCCCCGAGCACTCTCTCCCGAGCACTCTTGTACGGACCCTCGGGGATCCGAGTGCTCAGGGGCTGCCGCACGCAGCCCCGAGCACTCTCTCTCGGAACTTATCTCTTCTGGTCGTCGGGGTACTAGGGTGCTCGGGGGTGACCGTACACCTCCCTAAGCACTTTCTTCCCGGTACTTGGATTCCATGGATCATCGGGAAACTAGGGTGCTTGGGGACCACTGACTGTGGCCCCGAGCGCCTTCTCTCGGGACTTAATCTTTTCTCATCTTGCAGGAGAGATCCCACGGATGGTGCCATGTGGCAAATGGCTGGCTCGGCCTCGAGTTTCAGGGACCCCCGGTTCCTGATACACCGACAGTAGCCCCCGGGCCCATTGGCAGGCAATGTTCCAGAGATTGCGGATGGGCCCTTCGTCGCGAACGAGGCCAAAGCCGGCACGGACGCCACATGGCGAGTCTTCAGAAGGTGGTCCCTTTGGTCTGGGCCTTTGGTACGGCCCAACGGGGAGCCGAATGGACGCGCGTCCACACAACTCCCGAAGGGTATGACAATAGGACAGGCGGTGCGTGATGACGGAGTAGGCGGCACGCGCTGCAGCCGCGCGAATCGAGAAAAATACGCCTGGCAACCGCTGACACCGCACGACCTGTGGGAGACCCGCCTAGCAGTTGCGTCGATCGAGGAAACCGTCCCACCGAGTGTGCTGTGGCAGGAGACGTTTGAATTCCTTGGGGTGTAAAAGGAGGAGGGGAGCAAACTGCCCTCCTCTTTACGCCATCTCGTGATCCAGCCCTTGCTTCCTTTGCGCTCTTGAGCCCTTAGACTTTCCTCAGGCGATCAGAACTTCTTCCCTTCCCCCCCGTCCAGTTCATCTCCCATCTCGACGAAATGCCGAGAGCAGGAGGAAGCCGACGCGACAGGACTCCAGACAGCGTGTTGCCGGAGTCCCATCTGTCGAACGAGGAGGCGGCCGAGAAGATTCGGAAGTTGCTGGTCCCCGAGGGCCAGCAGAGGGCCCTGGTGGTGACACCGGCGAGCTTCCCGTTGGCGACCAACCGCCCGAGGCGCATCGTGCTCTTCACCTCCTTCGTGGCGGCCGGGATGGTGCCGCCGTTCTCCACGTTCTTCCTTCAAGTCCTCGACACCTATGGGATCCAGCTGGTGCACCTGAGCCCCAACTCGGTCATCATCCTGGCGGTCTTCGCCCACTTCTGTGAGATGTTCATGGGGGTGGCGCTGTCGGTGACACTCTTTCGGCATTTCTTCGCGCTGTGATCTGCCGGGAAGAAGAGGGGCTACTCCACCACGGACGTCGCGGGCTGCTGCAGCTTCCGGCTGTGGGACGGCATGGGGGAGCGATACATCCCCCAAGTGCTGTGAAGAAAGTGGGAGGAGTGACGGCGTGATTGGTTCTACGTCGACGTCGACCCCCACGACCGTCTCACCCTGCCGGAGGTGGCGGCGGAGCCCCAGAAGGCGACCTGGGAGGTACCGCCCCTGTCGGATGCGCGGCTGGAGCCAGTCTTCGAGCGCATCGGGTTCCTGCGTGACACCGGGCTCACCTCGGTGATGGTGGTGGCGGATTTCCTGCGGCGCCGCTTGGCGCCCCTGCGGGAGCGGGCCCGGCCCTGCTGTATCTACACCGGGCCTGAGGACATCACCCGGACCCAGATCGGCGTGGACTGGGACCTGGGCACGCCAGAGTTGAGGGGCATGCTCCGGGTGGTGACCGGGGTGGATGATCTGAGCCGGGTGGAGCTCCCGTGGAAAGAAATGGTGCTCTGCACCAATCCTGAGCGGGTGGCGATCCAGGCGAAGCTGCCGGAGTTCGACTCCCAGGGGTTGGTCGACCGGCCAAGGTGCCGGAGTCCCGAGGCCGCTGAGATCCCCGGGTTGGATGAGGCGGCCGGCGAGGGGGCCACAAGCGGTCCGGCGCGGACTGGTGGCCCGGGCGCCGCGAGCGGCGAGCCGCAGGCCAGCAGTGGGGCCGCTGCGAGCAGCAGCCGTCGCACCAGAGGAGGAGGCAGCGCCGGCAGCGGAGCGGCGCCGGCGTCGGAGGATCGGGGGAAGCGCCCCCGGCTCTTCATTCCTATGCTGGAGTCCCCACCGTCGCCATCGCCAGGCGAGGGGGAGAGCCGGGACGGCCAGCCGCCCAGCGCGGGGCCATCGGCGGGGGCAGCATCTACGGTTCTGGAACCGCGCCTTGTTCTGCTTGGGCCCGATCCGGCGCCCGGAGACCAGGCGGCGGCCCCGCAGAACCCCCGGCGGAAGAGGAGGAGGGAGGACTCCAGGTCGGCGCCATCGAGCCCGGAGTTCAGGATTCCGGCAGCACGATGGCAGTACCGAAGACCCACAACCGCGTAAGTTTTGTCCTTCATTCTTTCTTGGGCAAAATACCGCTAAAAGCCCGGACTCAAACCGGACTCACACCGTCTATGACGAGGCCCACATGACCACGTCTGCGAAGGTAATCAGCTCGCCTACCATTATATCAGCATGTGGTGAGTAAGGTAAGTGCTAAAGCCGACTACACCGACGGTCGGTGCTTAACCGGTACAAGCGGTCTACGGTGTTCGGGTTCCCTCCTCGAACTGCCTGAGGACTCCTCGTGAGCAGATGACACCCCTAACACCGCCCACACCTCGTCTCAACTCACCACTCACCAACCGACTCATCATCAACACAACCACAAGTGTGAACAAGTAACAAGCCCTAGGCTCGCGACAACGGTGGACGCCGTCGTCGACTTCTACCAGAAAGCCTAAGTACCACTAAGCATAGCGAACTAAAATTAGACCGCGACGACACCACTAGGCTCCAAGGAATAACACATGACATGTGATCGGAATGGGAGAATGCATCGGCATAGGTTCTACCCAACTCGGTACCCGACACATGCAATGTATACATAAGCGTAGATAACATATTAGATTTTAAAGTAGACACGGTGCAATATGAACGATGCTTGCCTTGCTGCCCTAGCTGCTGCTCACAGCTACCTGAGTCACGATCACCACTGCGGGAACCTCCGGGGACAGACTCGTTCGCCTCGTTCGCCGGGTCGAAGTTCCCTAAAAGAATCACGCGTGCAATGTAATGAATATGAATGACATGCAATGAAAGATGCTTCACTGTAAGACAACAGTGGAGATGCAATGCACTTATGCCATGAGTTAAAAGCCTTAAGGATTTCCTTATTTGAATTATTGTTTAACATTTAACAACTTCCTAGATTGATTAAGCTTAACTCTAAGCTTAAACCTAAAAGAAAACTAACTATACTTATCATGAGGGTAACTCTTTTAAGTGAACAGGGAACCCACTAATAGGATTTACACAATTCGATTTATGGACCAACCAATTATGAAATGTTTAAAGATTGAAACCATTTTGATAACTCATTAATCCTCAGTAAGCATTTCATAAACCCCAGCATTTTTAATGAACATGGCATAATTTAACAAGACTAACAAAATTGGATTTACCAATTTTGGACTTATCAAAATTTTGTTTATGAATTATTGAAGATTAAACACATTTCATTAATTGAATAAATTTAATTATATATTTCATAACACCTAGTATTTTTCATGTGCAGAGTATGATAATACAAGGCCAACAAAATTAGTTTCATAATTTTTGGACATATATTCGATTTTCTATGTATTTTACAAATTCCAGCCGATTTAACATTGAACAAATATTCTAATTCGTATTTTCTGGAGTTTCCCGATTATTAAAAATGCCCGCAATACTCTTTGCACACCCGGCCGGCTAGCCACTGAGGCTGACAGTGGGCCCGGCGGGTTTGACCCGGGTCAAAATTGACCGGGGCAGGGCTGCACAGTGCCGGCGGCACGGTCTGGCTTCACCGGCGGCGATCGGCGGCGAACTTCGGCCGGCCGAGGGCATCAACAGCACCAGCACGCTTAGGGGGACTCTTCGGTGGCACAAGTGGTCGCCGGAGACGATCGGAAGACAACGAGCGGCGACGCATGGCGGAGCAAGCACGACGGCGGCTCGGTTTCAACATGCCGACGACGAACAGCGGCGCTACTGATTCGGCCGGGGACTCCTATAGCTTCTATGCAAGCATGCTGTTCTAAGGGCGCAGCTAGTTCACGACGGGCCCGACGGAAATTAGGCCGACGGCGACCGCCATGGCAAGGCGGCGGCTGGTTCCCGCGGAGAACGACGCCAGCGACGGGCCAAACAGAATCCAGCGCGCGCACAAGACTCAAAAGGGGGACGGAAAGCTCACCGAGCGCTTCAATGGGCCGAAGAAGCAGCAACGAGGCAGCTCGACGGTGAGGTGCGGAAGGAGGCCGCCGGCGCCGAGGAAGACGACATGAGCTCGCCAAATCCGACCGAGAGGGGAGGGGATTCACACGGGGATTAGTTGGAGAGGCTTCGATGATCCTCCTTAGCGCTTCTCGCGGCTCGAGCTCAAGGGAGCTTGCCGGTGGCGCGTCGGATTTGGCCGGCAGCGCAGCACAATGCTGCTCTGCTCTGTGGTGTGCTGGGCGACAGGGAGAGCAAGGGAGGGAGAGAGAGGAGAGAAGCCACGAGAGAGCGTCCAGGGGGGGGGGGTAAGGCCGACGATGCTTCCACTCGAAGGCTCGGCCGGTGACTCGACGGCGTGTTGGGTTTGCCAGCCGCGGAAGTCAACAAAGCCGGCGCCGACCTCTGGAAGCAGCGCGGCTGGGTGAGGTGGGAGGATGACGAGTGGGTCTCGCATGAACAGTAACCGGCAAAGAAATATCTTCACCACTTTGGTTATCAAAGTGGAGGTCTTACTGTGGTCTAAAATTCGTGGAACAAATTTTGTTGACTTCTATAAATCATGACTAATTCATTTTACCTTGCTTGACCCAAAAAGCTTGCACCAATTTCAAATGAAAATTCTCCAAAGAGGCAAGCTTTTCTAACTTGTGTTGATTTTTATGCCTTTAAAATAATCCCCAAAAATTTGGGAAAATTCATTTATATTATCCTCCTGGCATCTACTAATTTCTAAAATTGTCACCGGCCCTATGTTCCATAGAAGTTTTGGGAGATGCTTTACAACGCATCAGTTAAACCTGGTTTAACCAAATTCGGTTTAATTCACATTACATGTCTACACTGCTCAAAACAAAACAAATGATGCTAATGATGCCCATTAGCACTTAATTACAGGTTTTAGAAACTCTAGGCCGTGACAAACCTCCCCCCTAAAAAGAATCTCGTCCCGAGATTCGGTACGAGCCGGAGAGGGGACAATGAGCACGCTGTAACGACTTAGCAGGTTGTGAGCCGACATCATGACGCAAGAGATGGAATCCCACGTAGATTTTTATTCAATCATAGAGATGAACACATAAATGTGAGAGATTCCAAATACGCTATATTACATTGGTATTACAAATTCTCAAAGAACTCAGGATACTCGGAACGAAGCTGACCTTCCCGCTCCCAAGTCGCTTCGGACTCAGAGTGGTTACTCCACTAAATCTTTAAGAATTTGATTGAACTCCGCCGTGTCTTGCGCTCGGCTTCATCCAAGACTCGCATCGGTTTCTCACAATATGTCAAGTCCGGTTGCAATTCTTCGGGCGCAACATCAACGACATCGGTCGGGACTCGTAGACACTTCTTGAGTTGTGAGACATGAAACACATTATGAACCGCGGGGAGGGACGGCGGCAACTCCAATTGATATGCAACCTCTCCACGCCGAGCTAGAATCTGAAATGGTCCAACATACCGAGGCGCCAGTTTGCCTCGGACTTGGAATCGACGAACGCCTTTGAGAGGTGAGACCTTCAGGTACACATGATCCCCCACCTCAAATGTGAGCTCCCGGCGACATCGATCTGCATAGCTCTTCTGCCTAGACTGGGCCGTGAGAATACTCTTGCGGATATTCTGGACATGGTCTTCTGCCTCCTTGACCAAATCCGGACCTAGAAAAGCCCGCTCACCGGATTCGGACCAATTCAGCGGCGTACGGCACCTCCGACCATAAAGGGCCTCAAATGGCGCCATCTCTATACTAGCCTGGAAACTGTTGTTATACGAAAATTCCGCGAACGGCAGGCATATCCACCCATAGGGCACTAAGATACCAGGGGCCTTAGAAGATTCATGGGAATGATCACTTAGCAATCCCAAGGCTTTGACATAGCCTTAACAATATCACCAGCCGGACCTTGGGCTACGCACCACCCAAGTCTTCTCCTGGTCCCCATTGCCACTACCGCCCTCCGTGTGGGTACCGTACTAAGTCAGAGGGGTTAGGTCAAGTCCTGCCCATACAGGTCATGTGGTTGTACGAGTGGATACTAGGTGAGATGTCACAGCGAACCGGTCCTTATACGACCGAGGCAAGAGTCTCCCAGCAAAAACACCATAAAAGCGAACCTTGCTCCAAGGTAGTTCCTACCTTTGTGGGGCACCTTACTCACCCTCGTCAACACTACTCTAGAGTTTTCCCAAGAACACAAGTTTTACACGCACATGCACCAAGCACACATCACTTCACATTGAAAAGCATGATTATCATATGTAAATAATCTAGTTCTTTCTTTTGAGCAAAGCAATCCTAAGCATACTAGTAAACAAGCATTCATCCAAACAATCATTATAGTTGATGTTGGGAACCTTCTAGGGTTTCAACGGAATAAAGGTAACAATGACAAGGCATGGGATAAACAAGCTGGGCCATAACTATTCTAGCATTTCTTAAAAATCACAACTATTAATCTAATCATGCATAATGCTATTGTTTGAAACAACAGCTCTATGGGTTGTATTAAAACATAGGATCAACATGATCAACGGTTGTAGGACTTGCCTTCATTGAAGTCCTCGTCTGCTCCTTTTTAAAACTCTGGGTCCTCGAGGTCTTCCTCGAATGCTGCTTTCTCTAATAATCGCAACAACGATAAAGGCATACACGATTAATCAAATGATTAAAATAAGGACTAAATAATTTACAAAAATTATGAAATTGACATGATTGCATAGATCTCGAATTTAGATGAATATCGGTGGAAGAATCGTTGAAAACAGAGTTAGGACGGAGGAGAAGCGGGCTTCGGAAGTTTTGCCGGAAGAGAAATTCAGAAAAAAAGAAAAGAGGAGAATATTCCTGAAATATTCTACTGAGCCGGCTCGGGTTGGGCTCGGCTTCACGGCTCAGGCTCGGGATCAGCAGCTCGGCTCGGTTTTTGGCTCAGCGGCTCACGGCTCGGCTCTAGAAGCAACTTGGCTCAGCTGTTGGTGGGCTCGGTGGGTGGCTCGGCTCGGCTAAAAACGGGGCCCACCTATCAGCTACACAGAGAGAGATAAAAGAGGGCAAATTGGGAATTTAGACAACATACGCGACCGTATTTGCGAAATTAGACAACATGTCGACGTATTTGTAAATCTAGCACTCGTATTCGGTAACTCAAATTCCGAAACGTGGTTTGCGGTAACTGAAATTCCGAAAACACTGAATTCGGCAACTGAGGTGCCGAATACGGCACTGTGGGCCATATTCGGCACCTCAATTGCCGAAAACACCCTGTATTCGGCAACTGAGGTGCCGAATATGGCACTGTGCAACTGAGGTGCCGAATACGGCCCACAGTGCCGTATTCGGCACCTCAGTTGCCGAATTCAGTGCATCATGTCGCTTTCACGTCGTGTCGATGCTTTCGGTGTGTGCGTGCCAGCGGGATGCTGCTTTTGCGCTTAATAAAAAGCCCTGGCTCGCAGAAGAGAGAATGGAGAAGGGAGAAGAGAGCAGCAAAGGAGAGAAGGGAGAAGAGAAGAGAGCAGCAGTGGAGAGAAGAGAGCAGCAGCGGAGCAACGCTAGGAGAAGCAGCTCGAGCAGAGGGGGCAGCCGGAGAGGATCAACGCGAGCAGCAGCCGTGCTCAATTTCCTTAAGGTAAGTTCCTAGATTACGTAGTTAATTAGTAATTGTAATTAGATTTTTCTTAGTTCGTTCAGAAGTATATTAGTCCTTTCGTCAGTATATTGTTAAATTCATTCAAATACATTTGATTAATTATATTATTTTGATAAATTAGAGTATTTAAATTATTGATTTAGTTGGGTTATATAATTTTTATTAGTAAGTGTGATTAGATTCTTTACTTAATATAGTAACATGAATTTACGTGATTTAATCTAGGTAATTAGTTTTATTAAAGTAATATAATTAATCAATTAACTTGATTAATTAGTTTAATCACTTAGGTTTGGTAGAACCGTAGAAGATAGTGTCCAGTAGCAACAAAGATGCATATTAGTTGTATATTGCACTATTTAATTAGTATTATTTTTGTACTTATTATTTATTACATGTACATTTATTTAGGAGATACGGTATGATTTTCCATATTTATTATGGAGAACGTCCCACAGTTTTGCACGGGAGACTTGTAACAATTCAGAACTGCCAGCACATAGAGAGTTCGGTTGAGGTACCTATTGATCTAGATGGCCTGAAATCACATATTATGCGCCTTTTGCGTGTGAACCAGCAGTCCCATACTGTTGTCCTAGAGGGTGTACGGCCGCGGCTTGTTCCAAATAGCTCGGTCGTTGTCCATACGTTGTTCGAGATGAGTAGGAACAACGCATGGGCTTTGTACTCACGCAAGGCATTGGAGGAGAACTTTGATATGGCGGTGTACGTAAACATAGTGTCACGACTGGTGCAAGGTGATGCAGTGACCACTGTGGAAGGCTTAGGCCAGCAGGTGATGCATGAAGAGGATGGAGGGCATGTCGGGGAGGGCAGTTCCAGTAGAGAGGGAGGTAGAGTGGACCCTTGTGAGGTCGATGCAGGATGCATGGATAATGAAGACAGTGGTAGCGGGGATGAAGAAGCTACTAACAATGATGACCCGGTCCCGGCGATCCAGTACTTTCGTGGTACTGGGCTCCTGGAGTGTGTCGTCGTTGAGTATAACACCTTATCAAACTGGGGATACCAGAATAGCGACATTCAGGTCGGGCAACAATTTCGTAACAGAGGGGAGGTCATCCACTTTATTAGCAACTATGCTGTAATAACAAGAAGGGACCACAAGTGCGCCCGGTCTAACCCTACGGAGTATGAGGTCAGGTGTACCAAGCACCCGAATTGCCCTTACTTCGTACGAGCACATCAGCCGAAATATGAGAACTATTTTGTGATCAGTAGACACACCCCACATACATGCAGCGAAGAGGCTATTAGGAATGTGAGCCACGCCGTTGATGCGAGGTTCGTAGCCCAACTCCTCATCACGCTTATTGGCACGGAAATTTGTTTGTCGCCAAAATCGATTATGGGGGAGGTGCACACTAAGACTGGCATGCTTATCAATTACCACACCGCGTGGCGAGCGAAGCAGAAGGCGTTGAAGATGCTATTTGGAAGCTTCGAAGAGTCATATAACAATGCTCTGAGGTTGCTGCAGAAGATTGCCATGACGAATCCAGGGACTCAGTGGGCCATGGCGGATGAGCCGATCAGGCTAGATGATGGGTCATATAGCACCACTGACCGATACCTCATTAGGTAATTCTGGTCCTTTGGACAATGCATCGAAGCATTCAGGCATTGCAGGCCGGTTGTATGCGTGGATGCCACATTTCTGAGCGGCAAGTTCCATGGTACCCTTATGACAGCAATGGCGGCGGATGCAAATAATCAGATCATTCCTCTCGCCTTTGCAATGGTTGAGAGTGAAAACAATGATAGTTGGCTGTGGTTCCTCACCTTGGTGAGGACACGTGTCGTGGGAAATAGGGAACGAGTTTGCGTCATCTCAGACCGCAACAAGGGTCTTCTGCATGCGTTGGACGTGCTGCATGATAGCACAAACTGCTCCATTGCATGGCCTGATGTGGAGAGAAGATGGTGCATGCGACACTTGGGCGCGAACCTGTACACAAGGTACCACAGCAAGTCGCTTGTAAAGAGATTCAAAGGGCTATGTCTTCAGAACCAGCAGGCGAAGTTCAATGAGATATGGAGAGAGTTAAATGAGACCACTCGCAAGATGATGGCAGACCAGCAAGCAGGGGAGGATCAACTGCGGGCGCAAATAGTTGGGGGTCAAACTATCGTTAGTCGTTCACGTGGTACATTTAGCCAGTGGATAGCGGGGAAGCCGGCGGAGCGTTGGGCCCTTATCCATGACACTCATGGTGCTAGGTTAGCGCATAGAATTGTAAAGATCATATTGTACCGATTCTTATGCAAATAGCCATTCTAAAATTATTGTATCCCATGTTAGGTACTCCATCATGACAACGAACATAGCGGAGGCGTTCAACAATGTCCTAAAGGGAGTACGGGGCCTCCCGTTGTGTGCCATTATTGAGCTCACATTCTACAGAACGGCGGACTACTTTCGAGACCGTGGTAATGCTGCTATGAAGTGCAGCACACGGTTTGCACCTAAGGTGGAGCAAATCATATCAAGAAGGAGGAGCAAGGCACACTTTCATCGGTCGAGGATCTACGACCTGGCCAACAATGACTTTGAGGTCATGTGCCACCGTAGGTATGCTTCAGGGTATAGCTCCGGGGACACCGTGCAGCAATGTCAACTTGGACCTAACGAGGTGAAGTGCACATGCAATAAGCCAAAACTGCACCATATCCCGTGCTCGCATGTCTTAGCCGCTTGCAGGGACATAGGTGGCAATGACGGATCACAGTACGTATCACCGTACTTCACGATCGATGCATTGAGGAGCACATGGCTTCCAAAGATGCGGTCCTTTAACATCGGAACCAACTACAAATCGATCGAGGGGCCTAAGTGGGTACCTTATCCACGACCACGACGCACAGATCCTGGAAGGCCTAGATCTACGAGGCTGCAAGGTGACATGGATGAAGCAGATGCTGTTGATGGCCTACGCAGGTGCAAACTTTGCAAACAACCTGGCCATGACAGGAGGACTTGCCCGACCCGTCAGTAAACTATCAGCCCACTGTCGAACTAAACTGTCTTAGAGACTTTGCATTTTATTTTGTTCTTACAAGCTATCCGCATAAATGGTTTGTATTGTAAAATGTTATTCACCTGTTAGTTGTACTACTTATTGTGCATTATGTGGTTTGCACTGTACCCCTTTAGACAAGAAGTGACCATTGTATTGTAAATATAATTTTATTTATTTATTTCGTGTTTCTTAAATATTCATGGATCCGTGTTTTGATGCAGAGACAGAGCGTTGTAGTCAGTGAGCAAGAAATCTATGGCGGGATCCTCTAGTATAGGCTTTCCATGGACACCTTCAACGATCGTTATAGCACTTAATGCCTCCTTACAGGTTGTGCGTGAAGGAAACGATGATCCCTTAAAGGAGAACAACATAATCCAAGCCGTGGCGAAATTGCATGCAAGACCCATATGTTCTAGGTTAACCGCGCCGCTCCAATGTGTAACCACCGAGGACCTTAGGGCCCTCTTGTATCACCGGCGTCAAATGTATCTGAGGGTCCGCGAACTGGCCGACCATCCTTCTGTGATAGGTTTCTCTAGGAGGCAAAGAACGATAGTAATGTCGCCGGACCAGTATGCATCCCATATTCAGGTATGTTATATAAACATTTGGTCACCCTACTTATCTTATTTCCATTGATTCGAACGGTCCTCTTCTGCGTCAGGCTTTCCCGGAAGACGAACAGTTGATCAACAAAGAAATCTCACACTTCTTGGCGATGTATATGCTCTTCGGCGGGGGTGTGATGCCTGGTTCGCGTAGAAGACGACGACAGTCAGCGAACCAAAGGGGTACAGAGGTGACCTCTACGAATCATCCAGATAATGACGAGGACGAAGACGATGACGATTTCATGCCCCCCATGCCTAGACGTTCCAACAGAAATACAGGAGAAGGTTCTAGGAACACTGCAAGAGGACGTTCACGCACAACATCGAGATGCCATACAACTGATAGGGAAATAGGACGTGGTACCACCTCGGAGAAACCTCAAGATGATGACGACGACGACAATTTCATGCCACAACGACCCCGCCCTCCGAGGCTTCCATCTCCGGAGGACACCGATGACCCTGAAAATAATGATGGATTTGCTCGTACTCATTTTTACAACTTCCCAGAACCACCTCGGAGACGACAATCATCTTACCCGGATAGCTTTGACCATCACACCTGGAATTCTTACGCTAATTTGCGTCGCCACTTTCCTTCGCCCTAAGCATCTATTGTAACCCTGTATATTTTATTCCCTTAAGGCATGTTATTATGTTCTTTAGGCGTATCATACATGCTAATGTTTGTTGTTGTCTGCTCTTTATGTGTAACCTCTGTACCGGGTTCCATGCTACTTATGCTTTACAACTACTATTGTTTCCTCTGTACTGAGAATTTCTTACATTAACAATACAGTGAATAAGACATAATAGGGATGACCTCGACATTAAAATCAATAATACATGTGTCATGACAAATTGCCCTGGCTACTCAACGGCGACGATGCCTCACACAATCCCCAGGAGTGTAAGCGTCTGGCGGGTGTGTGGCTCTCATCCCAGCAGCCTGCGCAGGCCCCTGCCTTGCGTGCCCTTGGTCGTCTTCATCATCATCTGCCTGCCCTGTGGGAACCCCACCGAACGTGTATCCCGCCCCGCTAACTCGGCCCTGCATGTACCATGCCGAAGGATCCTCGTGCGGAAGTGTGGATGGCCCTAGAACGTGCTCCGATGGAGTCCAGTGTGCCGAAGGCTCCATGTTGGTACCAATGTGAACTTCCAGGTTCATCGAGATCTTGGGAGGACTGTCCGCCGAGTAGATCAGTGAAGGTGGCGGTCGCATGCATTGCAGCAGCCCAGTCAAAAGCATTTGGGTCGCTCCAGCAAGGGGTCTGCTGCGTGTAGTCAACGACGTCCTCCTGATGAGTAGATGCTGCAGCCGGAGGTGTCATCGTAGCCGGAGGTGCTAGTGAACCCAACGTAAACTGCTCGGGCGCAGGAGGCTGCGTGCACTCCTCGGCCTCAGCACCGGAACATGAGACATGACGCGCCGAAGCTGAAGATGTATGTCGTGATTCTGACCGGACGGGTTCCTCACGAGCACTGGATGACCGCCTGCTGTGGGAGGCACGAGACGGGTCCATGGCAGGTTGGTCGTACCCCCTCCATTGCGGGGCACACCCACCTAGACCACATATAGCGTTTAGGAAGCGGGATCCTCTTGTCCTCATGTACTCCCGGAGAGGGTTACGATCCCTCTGCGATGATGACCTGCTTGGTTCCCCACAAGCTTGATCCGCTTGCGTATGCATCTCATACGCCTCTTCAGTCTGTATAAGATGAGGGACATGTCAGTAATACAGAGATTTTCCAAAGAAAACCATTATAAGTAACGCATCACTTACCACAACATGAAGTAGGCGGGCACGATCCTCGGGGAAGGGTCTGGGGCCCGGCTGTACAGGTCCGCTGAGTAAGGTGGCACGCGTGCGCGGACGGTACCAAGCAAGGTAGTCCCAGTACGTGGCCTCGTCGTATTGTCCAGCAGTAATGATGACATCCACCGCAGCTGACTCTGTCCACCTCCGTATGTAGTCGGCATTTTGGATGCCCAGTTCCGCGTGCCTCCACCCCCCTGTGAGCTCCTCCTGTACGTGACATAAACAGTTATAATTTGTTAACATGGATAACCAATGTACTAAGGCAACATACAATAACACACTTACTCGTGCGCCCGTCCGGTGTCTCGTGGTGGTGGTACTGGCACCACCTGTCGATACCCGAACTGCCTCTGTACACGTTCTGGAGAATATACTTCCACGCAGTTCATGTACAACAAGAAGCATGTGGTCAACCATAAGTCTGCGTCACGGCTACAAGAGGATGCGATGAGTCCACCATCTGCAATTTCTTCTACTCGTGCCATACGCCATGGATCCCACTCCACTAGATCAGTGCTGAGGACGTCCAGGTCACTGATCACCCTGGAGTAGTTACCATGGTCTTGCTGCTGACTCCATCTCAGCCTGGCATGAATCGACCGATACCCCATCGTTGGCCTTATGTCATCGGCAATGCCATCGGAGATGTGGACTGGGTAGTAGCACTTAAGCACCCAAGGTCTGGAAACCTGGAGGTACTCCCAACTCCATAGCTGTAAGAGGTGTATGCACCCTGTAATAGTTGCCTTCCTCTTTATTCGCTGGGTTGCATCACACAAACCTCTGTAGGTTGCAGCCAACACTGCAGATCCCCAACTGTAAGATGTAGGCTCATAAGGATGTGACGCGAGGTGGGCTGCTAACCATACAATATAGGGGACGACATAATCGCCTGCCGTATTGCAGAACATGATGCCTCCGAGCAGGACGTACAAGTACACCTCATAGTGCTGCATAAGTGTAGCCTCGTCCGCATCCAGTGGGCATGGACCGAACTGTGGGAGCCCATGAACCCAGGACATGGAGAGGCCAGCATCCTTCCCGTCGTATTGCACACCAAACCTATAAGATGCAGATGGTCAGATGAAGCTTTAATAGCACTATAATATTTGAAGTGCATTACATAACAAATAATTACCTATCCGCAACATAACCCTTCCACTGCTCCCTTGCGGGTCGCGAAACTATTAACGGGGCGCCCCTGATTGGTAGCCCGGTCAGCATGGCCACGTCCCTCAATGTTACAGCCATCTCACCAAAAGGAAAGTGGAACGTGTGCGTCTCAGGACACCACCGGTCGACGAGACCTGTGAGCAGTGCCTCATCAATCGCCGGCAGAGGTGTCCTACCACCGACCTCTATGGGAGCTCCGGCCATCATGAGAGCGAAAGGTAGTAGTCCCGCCCGTGCGAGTGGCTCGTGGAATCGAGGGTCCAACTCCTTAATCTTGTGCACACTCCGGGCTCGTAACGGACCCAACTGCATGAGTTATCCAATACATATATAGAGTTAGTTCGAAATTATCGTGGCAATAAAATAGCACATATAAACGTGGTACCTGCTGTCCTGTGAATATCATCCTTCCCCTATGGTTCTCGTCGTACCGCTGCTGAAGAAGCTCGGGAAGACCACCATGAGCCATGATAATGATTTAAGGCTTCATGGTTCAACAAATAGGTGAACAACAAATTAAAATATATTACAAGCTTCATAATATTGTATCTGCTAAACAAAGGTACACGTAATTTTTTCTAATTTTACCGAATAAGGACATTCATATAATTATACTAAGGACACAATCTAATTACAATGCTGAAAGAAATTCATGATATCAAACTAATTAAATAATATAATTATATAGACTAATCAAATTCATATAATCAAACTAAGCATCGTAATTAATTAATCTAAGTACTCTAATTTATCAAATAATTTAATTCATTTAATCTAATTAAATAAACTAAGTACTCTAATTAATTAATCTAAGTAATCTAATAACGTAATTAAATAATCTAATTTGTATAATCTAAGTATTATAATTAAATAAACTAAGTACTCTAATTAAACTCTAAGTACTATAATAACGTAATTAAATAATCTAATTTATATAATCAAAATACTCTAATTTATCAAATTAATATAATTAAAAATATATAATTGAACGGATTAAACAATCTACTCTCGAAAAACTAATCTACTTCGAAACGGACTAACCAAATAATCTAATTAAATAAACTAAGTACTCTAATTAAATAAACTAAGTACTCTAATTAATTAATCTAAGTAATCTAATAACGTAATTAAATAATCTAATTTGTATAATCTAAGTACTCTAATTAAATAAACTAAGTACTCTAATTAAACTCTAAGTACTCTAATAACGTAATTAAATAATCTAATTTATATAATCAAAGTACTCTAATTTATCAAATTAATATAATTAAAAAATGTAATTGAACGGATTAAACAATCTACTTCGAAACGGACTAACCAAATAAACTAATTACTCTAAATAATATTACTAACCTAAGTATTAAATATGTAATATAAGGACTAACTGGTACGAAAGCTAATTAAGTGCTTGCGTTGCTCCTCTTCTGCTGATGCTTCTCGTGTTCCTCTGCTCCCTTCTCTTCTCCCTTCTCTGCTTTGCTGCTGCTGCGACCTCAATTTATTCAGCAGAGCAACGATCTCTCCGCGTGTGGCGCCAAAACAACAAATGCATGCACCGGTCGAAAGCATCATGGGAGGGAAGGGAAAAATGATTGATGTGACGGAAAAGAGATTGATGCGACGCAGCAAAAGTCGGTCGGCCGGCATATTTCGGCAACTGAGGTGCCGAATACGGCACTGTTGTATGCCGAATACGGTGCACAGTGTCGTATTCGGCACCTCAATTGCCGAAATATGTGGGTCCGGGGTGTTTTCGGAATCTGAGTTACCGAAAGCCAAATTTCGGAATTTAAGGTACCGAATACGAGTGCTAGATTTACAAATACGTCGGTATGTTATCTATTTTCGCAAATACGGTCGCGTATATCGTCTAAATTCCCAAATTTGCCGATAAAAGAGAGAGAGGGGCGGCTCGGGCAGCAGAGAGAACGGGAGAGAGAGAAGGGGCGCGGGCGGCGGTGGCGGCCCGGCGGCGGGGGCGGAGCTGGCCGGCGGCGGGGAAGCGGCTTCGACCGACGGAGGAAGAGCGGCGGCCGGCGGAGGAAGAGTGGCGGCCGACGGAGGAAGAGTGGCGGCCGACGGAGGAAGAGTGGTGGCCGACGATAGCAGGGAGCCAGGTACGCCCACAGGGGAGGGAAAGGAGGGAGAGTGAAGGAGAGAAGGGGGCCGTGAGGGGCTCACCAGCGGCAGCACTCGGAGGGAGGCGGCGGAGTGCTCGGGGAGAGAGAGGGGGTGTGAGGGGGGAAAGGCACTGTTGACCCCTTATATAGGCCGGCGATCGGGTGACGTGCGGGGCGAGGTGGCTCGGGGCGCGAGGCGATGGCGCGAGCAGCACGGGGCGCGAGGACTGCTGGTGCGGCGACGCGACAGCGCGGCGCGGCGCGGCGCGGCGCGGCAGGTGGCGGTGGCAGACGGGAGGTGGGGAGGTTGAAGAGAGGAAGAAGAGAGAAAAAGAGGGAGATGGGAAATTTTTTTAGGGTTTTGACAATCAACGAGCTCACGCATCACCGGCGGCCTCACTCCAGCCTCCTACGGCTACCCCCTCCTGCCCCCGCACAATTGCGTCGCCGTCGTGGTCTCCTTGCACCCTTTCCATCTAGGGTTCGTTGGTCCCGCTTCCTTCCCGTCCCCAAGATTTGCGCGACGCAACGGTGATTTGAGCTTGGCGTGCTGATCGGCGGCCATGAACAGCGCATTCAGCGAGGACATACTCGCTGACAAGCTTGCCAAGCTCAACAACACGCAGGAATGCATCGATAGTATCCTTGCCCTATTTTTCTTTGGTCAAATCTTTGGATATTTTGGTCGTTTTGTGGTGCTTCCGGGAAGTTTAGTGTGGAGGTGCAACTTCTGCGCTTAGTCTTGCGTTTTCTGTGTGATTAGACTGTAGAGCTTCTCTTTTCTTCGCTTAATCTTGCGTCTATCGATTTGCTATCAGCTTCCTTCCAAAGGATGTATCTTTGAATAACAAATTAGAAGGTAATGCGCAAGGAAGCATTTTTAGGCGCCTAGAAATGCAAATTCTTGTGTGCCCGTTTTACACTATTGGCAGAGAGGTTCTTAACTTGTTGGGGACTTTATTTTTCTCGGGTCAAATCTTTAGATATTTTGGTTGTTTTGTGGTGCTTCCGGGAAGTTTAGTGTGGAGATGCAATTTCTGCGCTTAGTCTTGCGTTTTCTATGTGATTAGACTGTAGAGCTTCTCTTTTCTTCGCTTAATCTTGCGTCTATTGATTTGCTGTCAGCTTCCTTCCAAAGGATGTATCTTTGAATAACAGATTAGAATGTAGTGCGCAAGAAAGCATTTTTAGGCGCCTAGAAATGCAAATTCTTGTGTGCCCATTACACTATTGGCAGAGATGTTCTTAACTTGTTGGGGGCTCTCTGTTCTCTTCGTTTTATAATTTATAGAACACCTATTGACCTATTTAGGTGATGCAAATACATGGTTTTCTTTGTCATAACATGCATTCCTATGCTCGGGTTGTTGCCTTGACTTTTGCTCTTTGTGACCACTATCGCTTTCGCATTGGTGCATTTACCATAGAAAGAATGCAGAGCAAATCGTGCAGACATGGGATAAGCAGTTCCACAGCGCTGGAAAGGAGCAAAAGATCTTTATTTATCTTGCTAATGACATCTTACAGAACAACAAGCGCAATGGTACAGAGTTTGTAGAACAATTTTGGAAGGTTCTCCCTGGTGCGTTTAAAAATGTAACTGAGAATGGCGATGATCGTGGGAAGAAGGTGGCATCTAGACTGGTGAGTTTCATATATCGATGCTATGAGTTGGCAAACTTTGTTAGCTATAGCCTGTCAGGATAAATTGGTGATGAAGCTATTTGTCAATTGTTGTTTCATACTGAAGATACACCTATACCCTGTTAGTGTAATCGTGTAGCTGCAAAACATATTTAGCAACGTACTAATGTGTGTTCTAGGTCGACGTATGGCAAGAAAGGAGAGTTTTCAGTTCACATGCTGGGGGCATCAAGGATGTGATGCTCGGGATTGCTCGCCTATTTTAGATATGAAAAAAGCGCTCTCACAGTTCAGCCATAAAGATTGTTAAAAGAGATTCACGTTCTGTAAAACTTGTAAGATTTTCTACTCCTTCTGCTAGACTCTTTTTTCACCTGCTATGAAGTTCTTTCAATTTTAATCATCATCTTTGATCAGCGACTGGGCATTGGAGGAACTGCAGAAAGGATTGTATCTGCATTTCACACTGTTCTCAGAGAACAAGCAGATGAAGACGCTGACCTGGAAAAATGTAAGACTTCTACGCGTCATGTTGGAAAGATGGAGAAGGATATTGACAGTGCCTGTAGCAAAGGTAGTATTTGTTGCTGATCTGAGTTGAATTCTGCACCTTTGCTATCTTTGTAGGCATCCTTAAAATGTTTTCTTTGTGCAGCCGAAGATCCTCGTCGTTAGGTTCTTTGCACAGAACTAAAGGATGAAGAGGCTAGCATGAAAAAATGCATCGAAAAGCTGAAAGTAGTTGAAGGAAATAGAGCAGCTGTTGTTTCTGCATTGAAGGAGGCATTGCAGGAACAGGTCAGAACAACTGTTGATTAGTAAATAGCTATGCATTTTAGTTTTTTTTTTTGAATTGGTATTTGCTTGTCATCACCCAGCTTTACTTGCATTTTGGCTTAGGAACTATGGAATTTTACTTGTATATGTTTTGCAGGAATCTGAACTGGAGAAAGTCCGCACTCAGTTACAGGTAATGTTAAACAAGCATCCCAAAGCATGGAAATGTTGTTACATGCTTATAGTGTTTCGTGAGATGTAAACATTTGTCATTATTATGTTTTTAACTTCCAACTTACAACTGGCTGAAGCAATGGTACACGAAGCATCCAACATGCAACGGAGACTCAAGAATGAGCCAACCATTCCGCTGCCCCTGCCAGCATCATCAGCGGTGCGTTGTTTGATGTATTGGTCGTTATCTATGCACTCACTTCAGGAATTGCTAGGTACATTGCTACCTCTTTTTATTGTCAGCTGGAGGGGACGAACTGGGTATGTATTGCCTTATATGTATGGGATCACAAATTCAAATGCACTTTACTGTTATAGTAGTAATGTTGCCATTTTATGTTCATCTTTTCAGGTGAGGAATTTGCTATTGACAGGGTGCCTGTTTTGTGGACCTCTCTTCCTGACATTCTACTTCTTGAACACTGTTGCTATTGCTTATAGTACAACAGCAGCAATTGCCCTTTGGCACTATCGGTGTTATTGTGCTCATCTGGACCTTAGTCACATTTCCTAGCAAAAATGTAGTAGTTCTCAATATATATGGCACTGAAAGGCAAAAACCCAGCCATAACCATCTGTGGAATAGTTCTTCGGTACCAGGGAAATTTAGTGGCATCCTAGATTTAATTCTATGATCAATGGAACTAGAGGTGCAGAGACCAATGTTCAGGGTTTGCCATATAACAGTAAGTGACTAACATTTGAAAATTACAAGCACTAAGATCGACAGTGCACCATGAAGATTAATGTTTTTTTTTATATTTTTTCTTCTAAAAATTGCACACGGATTTGTTCTTCTCTCTTCGATTATCCTTCTTGTAAGACTGAAGGCAGCCTCAGAAGAAACTGTAGATACAGGAACCGTTAACAAATCTCGCGCTAACAGTGGAAGTACTGGATAATTCGTCTTGTGCTCATGCCACCATTGCAGTATGTTGAAGTTTTCTTGTTTGTGGCCGATAACGTCACTGTCGATGAAGGTAGTTAGCTTCCTTCCGGATGTTGGAATTCCGGTGCCCGTAGACGATCGTGACGAAGAGTCTGAACTTCTTGATGAAGAACCTGCACCAAATATTTTCTCCCACGTTGTCGTCTTCTTACTTGTTGTGGGTGCTAGTGGAGGTTGTTGCAGGCGAACTTCACCATACTTTATTTCATATTTACTATAAACTTCGAATAATTTAGAACTAATGGAACCCACTAGGGTTTGTTCCTGATCCTTCGATGAGAGTTGGGGATAACTTCGATTTGGGATGGATTCGACGTTGGCTGTCCGACTACAACGATCACAAGGGGATGCGCCTTAGCAACAGGTACACCGTCTTCGTTGGTGATGTTCTTGCCGTGCCAAGAACACCGCTGCTCCTGCTAGCAATCGAGAACAAGCAAGAACAAGATGAACAAGCAACTAACTCACGGAATGAAATCCAAAGGATTGATCTGAATCACAAGTTGGGGTCTTGAATCAAGCAAATCGGGTGGTCTGATCGACACACGTTTACAAGGAATCGGGTGGTCTGATCGACACGCGTTTACAAGGAAGTAGCAGTAGCTAACTTGCATCTAAACAAAATCCAACCTTGCTCCTGGCGGCTGGAGGTTCTATTTATAGGTAGAAGGCAGCCAGGAGGCGTGGGGTGAAGAAACCCTAACACAAGATGGGCCCCTAGTGGGCTGAACTCGATACAAGGATCTCAGCCCAAGACTGGAGGTCTAAACGTCTTCTGGTCGATTCTGAGCAGCTCCGGTGGAGTTTTACAATGAGGTTGGATCCATTTGAAAGTAGACTTCAAGATCTTTCCAACAAGTACTCATGGGTCTCAAACAACCTTCGGAGTCCAGAAATATGGGCCAAGCAATTTGGGCCAGCCTGGCTGTCCGAATTTGATGTCCGAACCTGATGTGCAAACTTCTGCAGCTTGAAGATCTTGATGTCTGAAGTGGACGTCCACACTTGAGTCATCTGGTTCTTCTCCCATGTTCCTAAGCATAAGAAAATCATCACAAGACTTTAGTAGTACCCCATTCAAAGAAGAACTCATTTTCAGAGCGAGGAACGACTTTACCTGATAATTGAGTTGTCGTGCCCGAGCTCTTGTCATTGGTCCTTGTTGTGCAGTAGGTGTAGTTGTATCGTTGGAAGGGATGTCCTCATCAAGAACGAACATTAGTATAATAATTAGAATAATCGTGGCCAAGAGCATCACCTAGAATTGCGAGAACTCTAAAAAAGCTACAATTTTAGCTCTATGATCTAAAATAAAGGCAAAAGCGTATAACAAAAGAATTTCTTTCCAATACTTTAAGAATTTAGATTTTATAGGAACTACACAATCTCTTAGAAGATTGTTATTTTCATAGTTGTTAAATGAGTAGCAATTTTAACAATATTATGCACTACTAAACAAGATGTTGGATAATAAACTCCTGATAAACTCACAGTTGAATTATAAAAAAATTCAAGAAACTCCAGTATCCTTGCAGCAACATACCAATGCGCTTCTGTGAGTAAAGTTTGACCCTCATGCTGATGGTAATGTGTATGAATAAACACATCAAATGTGCTCTTATATGGTATAATATTTTTAAGCATCAAGAAAGTAGAGTTCTATCTCATCGGCATATCCAGAGTAAACTTACGTGGACGCACACCTATTGCAACACAATACTGTTTATATGCTGCAATTCGTTGGTTAGAGGAGTTTCCAAAAGATATTGCAGTACGAAAATCGTCTAAGTATCGTGACAACCTCTTCAAAACGGATTTTACTATAAGATTGATAATATGACAAGCACAACGTTGATGTAACAAGAAAGATTCAGCATAGGTACTAAACAATGGAGTAAGAATATCCATTGCTCTAGAATTTACACCGGCATTATCTAAAGTGATAGAAAATATTTTATTCGTGAGACCAAAGTCTGCAACTACTTGAGATATTTTTTCAGCAATATTTTCACCGGTATGCGCGTTGTCAATCAAACGAAAACCTATTATTCTCTTTTCTAATTCCCAATCATTATTAACAAAATGAGCAACTACATTAAGATAATCCTCTCTAGCCCTACCTGCCCATATGTCCGAGGTCAAAGCAACTGAAAATGTACATATTTGCAACATTTCTTTAAGCTTGTTACGACACGTATTGTAGTATCTTACCATATCCCTACTAGTTGTCTGTCTAGAAACATGCGTGAACCTAGGATTATGAGCTTGCTTAATGTAATCTTCAAATGCAGCAGACTCACCGATATTGAGTGGTAGATTCGCTCTTCTAATGAAGCGACATAGCTCTTTTCGAGCATTGGCAGAGTCGTACTCCCAATGACGAACAGAGCCGTCAGGGTTGTACTGCAACACCGCCTGCTTCATGGCTGCTCCACTCTTTCACTTGCAACTTGTGGCGTGCCTCTTCAAGTGCCCCGTTTCACCCGAGGGTTTTGCAGATAATTCATGTTTACAAATAAAACACCTAACATACCTGACACTTACCCCATCTTCCTCTTTGTAGAACCTTTCAAAGTCTTGCCAAACTTCGGAAGTACCGGCTCTTGATCTTTTAGACCCGGTGTTTGCTAATGTGTGCGCACTTGTAGAGCCTGACGATGGAACTGCTGCTGCATCACCTGCATGTGAACCAACCAGAGGTTCACCGTCGGGTCCATCATCACCTGCAACACTGGTATCAAAGGGGCCTTAGTCCTCTGTGAGTCCTTGGAGAAAAAAATCATGATCTATGGATGTATCATGATCACCGGCATCCATGATCAATGTCGAATGACACTAAAAAATTGCAAATATTCAGAGTTAGAAATAATCAAGTAATAAAACTAATAATAAAATAAGACTCAACAACGATGCAAAAAAATCACCAAGATTTCTTCAACTTCAAGATAGCAAGTCAGCAGGATGACGGTTTTGGAATTGCTCGGATTTTTTTGCAACAATTCAAATTAATTTTGCCAAATTATCGCTAATTCTCAAGAACTTTGAGACAAGAATGAGAGGAGGAAACAAGAGAGAAAATAGTGTTGCTGATGTGGAATGGAAGGACAGGGTGCTCCTCTATTTATAGGTGAAAAATGGTGATTTTTACAATTCTTTTCGAATTTTTTGAGCTCAAACGGTCACAAAACGGCTATAAAATTCAAAAATATCGGGTTAAACGGGCTGTTCCCGGCCCGTTTAACCCGTTAACCCGTGTGCCCTCGCGTGCCCCCACCGGCCCGTCGTGCCCCCACGTGCCGGCCGGGCCGTGCCCCGCGCGGTGGGCCGTGCCGTGCCGTGCGGGCCGCCGCGTTCCCAGGCCGTGCCTCCTGGGCCGCTCGTGCTCGAGCCGGGCCGTGCCCGTGCCGACCCAACTCGACCGGGCCGTACCGTGCCGGCCCGCCGTACCACGCGCTCGGCCTAGGCACAGCCCGTGGCCTCGTGCCGTGCCGACCCGACCCATCTCGGCTCGGGCCGGACCGTGCCTACAGTGCCGTGCCTCGGGCCGGCCCAGTAGGCACGGTCCATATAGACATCTTTAGGATTATGATCGTTGATGGAATTTGGGGAGCTATGTATATTCGTAAGTCATTGGTCAGTTAAACTATTATTTTGCATTAGCTATACATATTAAATTATATTATCTCGTAAATTTTTTTGATTCCCGTTGCAACATACGAGCAATTATTTAGTAATAAAATAAAAAGTAACAAAGACCAGTGTGTCGTGGGGGTAATTCAGAAAACAACACTCTTTCTTGTTGCTGTTATGGATATAGCATCCTAAAGTGGTGTATTCATGAGATAGCACTGTAAGCACCAAATATGGATTCAAAAAAGCACCCCACCTCCTTTTCCCACTCTTCTATTTTTCTCTATGCCTTTTAATGACCAAATTGTTCCTGCAAGGCACACCGGCCTCCTTTTGGGCCCCTTCTGTGCATTTTAAACAAAGACATCACAAATTGCCCCATCTAAACAAAACACACGCAGATGAAAAAAGAGACATCAGAAATAGATAAATGGACAAATACGAGTTCCATTTAAGTAAGCCTAAACAGATCCAGCAGATTGCATATTAATGAGTCTGAGAAACAGTAAAGGGTAAGTCGGTCATTTGCTTTTGGGGAAAACTCTGGAAAAAAAAATAGAAGAGGGGGGAAATGAGGAGCGCTGTAATTTCGGTGTTGTTTCGTGAATCGGAAATGTTGTGGTACGGCCCTTGGACACATCGGACATTTTGACTGGACCCGCTTACACTTGGGCAGAAAAATTATCTATTTGAGTTAATTTTTATATTTTCATAATTTTAATGTTTTAGACGTTCAAATTTAATATTTCAAATGTTATGAAAATTTGTTGTCATAGTTATTTTCGTATATTACATCTCGAAATCTCTTGCGTACAGATTCGGACCGAAAAAATTATCCATTTGAGTTAATTCCTATATTTTCACATCTCTAATATTTCAGACGTTCAAATTTAATATTTTAAATGTTATATTTTTTTTGTCATAGTTATTTTCGTATGCTGCATTCTGGAATCTCTTCCTTATAGATTCAAATCCGAAAAAATTATCTATTTGAGTTAATCATATATTTTCGTATTTATAATGTTTCAGATGTTCAAATTTAATGTTTCAGACGTTATGAAAATTTATTGTCATAGTTATTTTTTATGTTACACCCAATTCTACACCACATATATTTTACATGAAAATATTATATTAAATAAGCCATAACGTTGCGATGAAATTTTTTTTCTAAATCAGATACATATGATGTGCTATTTTAATATATGTCTTTTGATATTGTAAACAGTCGATTTCAATGTTACCGACGTTATTTCTTGGAACTCCGATCCATCAAACGTGGGAACACTAGCAGCTCCCTTAAATACACAGCTTTGGGGTGCTATTTACTAAACACCACAGGAAAATAGCATTATTTTCTGCATTTCCCCGTGCACCGTGAGACGTGAGGGCAAGCCTGCAGGGCGCAACCAGTCAACCACCCACCGCCCCAATCCAGCACTATTCAGCTACTATTCCCCTACCCAGCCGCCACCGCCGTCGCGCGCTCAGATGCAAATCCTCCGCTCTATTCTACGTCTCCTCCGACGCCCTAAAGTCGCCACCTCTCCTGCCCCAATGCACCGCCTCTCATCTCCTTCGCGATCTCTCCTCCCTTTCATGGCATCTGCTCCGCCTCGCTGGTGGTCACCAGCGCTTGCGCGACGAGTTTTCCCACTCACGGCGGCTCCCAATCCACCTGTCCGTCGTGTTTTCCGGTGTGTTTTCTTTTTCTGTTGCTAAAGTTTGCGCCTTTACTTGGTTGCTATAGTTTTGGATGTGGATTATGACCAACTTTTGGTTTTTATTTACCCTTCTCATGTTGATTTTTGAAAGCAAATGGGGGAAAATATGTTTTCTTGTTCTGATGCTAAAGTTTGCGCCTTTAGTTGGTTGCTATAGTTTTTGGATCTGGATTGTGACCAACTTTGGGTTTTGATTTACCCTAGTTATGTTGGCTTTTGAAGGCAAATGGGGGAAAATCATTTAGTTAATCCCATATGACTCCAAAACAGAGAAAAAAGAGACGGAAAAAAAAAATAGAAATCAGTTTCAGGCTTAGATAATGTTACATTACGATTTCAATCCTTACTGGTGATACCATCTTATTTATGTCGGATGCTGAGATTGGCTTTTTGTGCGCTTTGGTGATAGATTTCCTCATGGATCTCGGAACATGGCCACCATCAGTCGAGTACAAGGCGATGAGTCTGGTAAACCATACAGGCGACTGCCCATCTCTTCTGGTAAGGTTATTATTATTTCCCAGGGCAACGAGCATTCTGCGATCGCCCAAGGCATGAAAAACATTAAGACGGACAATTCAAAAAAAATGAAAAACATTGAAACGCGGGGCACAATCTCGGAGGTTATAGATGAAGATTTGAGGAGAAGTGATAAAGATGCTTGTAGGACAACCTCAGAGGTTATAGATGGCAAACGTAATACATGGGGCCAAAATGTGAACCTCACTGGTTGTGAGGAAGATCGAAGGAGCGCAACCAAGGATCATACGGCAGAAATCGTTGTCAGTGAGGACGAAGAAGTCAGTGATGACGAAGGATATACTGTGAATGATATACTTGCAAAAAGCAGACACCGTGATGGTTCTATATACAGGGGTATGGATTTATGGTGGAAAAAAGAGTATTGTATTGCAGACCGTAATGAGAGTAAGTGATCAATATCTCTTTTCCTATTTTTATTTGTTATTATTAGAGATATGATCTGTTTCCTTAAACATAGCGTATCTCTTTCCATATCCTACAGCTGTACATATTTGATTGTGATCCTAGATATTATTTTTATGGAGCCCTATGGCACTGCCAGCACTCTCAGTTATGAGAGAATTGCACTGGAAGTCCTTAAACTTGGACGAGAGTAGCACTTGCACCCCAAAACCTGCACTTCACTTTCGCAGACCCTTCAACCTGGCACCGTTTGCACAAATAGCAATTTGCGCTGTTACCTGACAGGAGAGGCTGAGGTGGCATGTAGAGTTTTGATGACATGGACTATGACCTTATTCCATGCTATGTAATTACATAAATGCCCAATTGCCCATGTGAGGCTGAATAAAGTAATGCTTTCTCCCTGAAATTTGCTTCCATATCAAACCGTGCAGCAACACAGTGACACAGCCTTTGAGCGTGTATTTGAACGGCAGAATACACAGGAAAATGACAGACATAAGTGCAAATAACATTCTAAATATGGGCAGTCACACTGCTGTAGTTACAATTAGGTTTAAAGTCTCCATACGTGCAGCCACAAGCCGCCAATAATACAAAGGTTTTCAAGTCCGCAGGCAGCCACATACTAGCAATAACATAAGTCCTCAGGCAGTTCACATACTATAATATACATAACCTAAAGGACTACTAGGTATGAAAGGGGCCAACCAAACCTTCCAATACCCCTGTTTTGCATGAGGTTTGGGTTGCCACTTTCCAAAATGTATACCACTTCCCAAAATATGTACCACGTCCTAGCTAGCAAAATTATAAGTGATTTTTTTGCTGCTGCACAAAAGTATTTCCTGCACAAAAAGAGACATGCCTCATTGATTGATATCAATTCTTCTTGGTAGTTGTTGTCTTCTTCTTTGAACCCACCACCTTAACCCTCAATGCTTGTCTATCCTTCCTGCTTGCTGTTGTGTGTGGAACCTCAATTGCTTCTGACCTCATGTTGGATATGAAAGTGGGATATGGAAGAGGTGCTTTGTTGCTGTTCTGAGTAATTGATTGCTTGTAGTTTTGAGTGATGAATGCGCACACAGGAAGCCTTAGCTGTGACAAGGGAAAAAAATAGCATTTAGAAGTGAAGTTCTATAGTCTAGAAGGCTGGTAAAGGAAAGAGTATACCTGGTTTGCTGTAGAGGTAGCCTGCTCTTCAGTTATTATTGGTCCCTCCTCACCCTGTTGGTCTTCAAGCATCTCTGTAGCTTTTCTCTTCCTTGGCTTTGTAGGCTTAATACCAGCTTTTCTGAACTTATATCCCTTCTTGTTGTGGTTCGGTTCATTGCAATAGCTGCAGTGTATTGTGACTCCTTGTTTGGACATCTTGTTTTTCCCTGGCACCTCATGAGGTTGCTTTTTCCTTGACCTTCTGGACCTACCTGCCTTGTCATACAAAGGTGAGTTTACAGGAGACCCATTAGTCTTATCCCATTCACTGGAATCTCTTAAGTGGAATAATCCTATTGCCATATGCTTGTAGGTGATACAAGGAGTCTTATCCCATTAGAACTTTAGAAGGATGGAGGTTGCTCTCCTCCCTCACTCTTCTGCAGTGATACTAGAGGGTATTGAGTTGTAGCGCCAATGGACTGGAAATTATCCCAGTCAACTCCTTCTAGCACACCAATCTCATTTAAATAGATGACAAGTGTTGTATGCTTTGGGACAAAAGAGGCCATACAATTTGTGTCGATATCCCCTTTAATCCTCATTAGCCCCGTGCTCAATGTTTTCCTTGGAAGCAACCAATAAGCTTTTCAAGGCAATGCTTTCTTTTGGTGTTCCTAAAGAAGAACTTTTCGAGGGAGAAAAATTCCTAGTAAAAAGAACATATATAGTTTCTACTTAGTAGATGAAAAGGAAAAATTCCAATAGGGCCATGTAATCCTAAACAGCATTTTTACTTTTCGAATGGCATGTATTTGTTTACTGCATTAATTTCCAGCTACAAATTTACAATATAACTTTACTTTTTATGAAGCTCGGTTGGAGGCAATGATGTTATCAGATCCCACAAATTGCATCATTCGCAATGGAACTTGCATGAAACATGATCCTCGTCGCATGCTACAACTTTTCTCATTAGAGTTGGCTAAAACTCCTGTGGATGGTGGCTTAGTAGAGTTGTATGGATACATAGCAATGCGGGATGATCTGGATCCATTGCTTAATTATGTCGTCAATATTAGCAGGGATGATCCCATCATTGTGGAGCAGGTGCACATCCATACTTATCTGCAATTATTTCAAGGAATAAGTCTACCCTAACACCCCCTAGTATCGAGGTTTGTCCGCTTAACCCCCTTAATTATAAAACCAGGTGTTTGCCACTTAAAAGTATCCACTACCATCTAAATCGCACCTTGGGGCAGTTTTGGAGGCTGTTTCACCCATGTGGCTCGTTAGGTGGACGCTGCCACGTGGGCAAAACCGCCCTAGAGAATCATTTAGATGGTATATTTAGATGGTATGGAATATTTCAGGGGTCAAATACCAGATTTTGTACTTAAGTGTGTTAAGTAGACGAACCTCGATACTTGATGGGGGTTAAGTAGACTTATTCCTTATTTTAAATTACATTATTCATTTCACAACATAAGGCTAAACTTATCACATGCATAGAACATACGAGATTGGATCACTACATTCTCTCGATGGCATACTACAACTACTACTCTCTTTTACATCATTAAAGTTGGGATAGATTGTGAATGTTGTATTATTTGTGCTCTTGAATTATTTAGTAGACATAAAGCTCAGTTTTCACTCTTGATTTCGTTAATAACTAGAAATAGGATTAGTTTATTGTTGTTGTTCCACAGATATTTATTGTGTTATAGCTCCCATATAATATTTTGTCTTAGCTGCAAAAAAAAAGAGCTTCCGTGTGATTAATCTGTCCAAAAGTAGCAGAATAATAGTATAATACTTTGGATTGTACAAGCCACTACTATATTATGAAATGATGATTTACTATGAGAACAGATTTAAATTATGAAACTAAGGGAGTAACACGAATTCCAAACAAAATCAAACTGAATAGTTTTGGATTCTTGGTGGCTACTTAGTACACTACATAAAATTGATTTCCTTTTGTTTATAGGCATATGAAGACGCATATCATTAATGATCCCATCACTACAAAAGTCATTTTCTTTTCTCTTTTCATTTCACACAGGCTTATGTAAATATTTGGGATTTGAAACAAAATCAAATGAATAACTGGGGCCAATTTTCCCTCTCTGTCACCATTATGCACTTTGTAACCATTTTGTTTGATACGTGACAAAGATCTTGGTTATCAGTTGTAAAATATTCCTTGAAGTAAATGTTGTTACAAGTGAAACATCATAAGGGAAGTATTTAGCTTTAGATATTTCCTACTTTATATGAAGAACTACTAAATATAATAATTTTGTAGGGTTCTCTCATCAACATGGCTGGCCCTAAGCGAGGGATAGACATGATGGACTTTACTCTAATCGAATATGACATGAGGATCAAGACAGGTGAACAAGAAAAAGATGACCTACAGCTGATCGATGGTGCGTCAATCATAGGCCCTGCAGGCACATGGAATCGGCCATTCACATTTCACATCCCTGGCGACTGTGGCGCAGTTGACATAACTTTATCACGTCTTAACAATGCAGTTGAGGCGACTGTAGAGGTTCTCATATCGGAAGTGCAAAGCAGTTTCAATTTGTCTCTCGGTTGTTTAACCAGTGGGTTGAATGAGGAAATCCGGCTCTTTGATGGCACCATCACTGAGTCACGTGGCTTACAGAGGTCTGTGGTTGCTGTAGTGAAGCATTCTTTGATAGATTTGAAGTTCAAGGTAGGCACACTGTCATCCAGTTCCGACCAACATTGTTGTTCCTTCAAGGCGAAAACCCATGGGCATGATACTCAAGAAATAAAGACTGATTTTGCGTTAATCTCAGTGAAGGTGACTTGGTCGACTTTGCCTGGTAGCTTTTCTGCCTAAGGTTTGTCTGGCCATACTAGACGAGTGGACCAAGAGACTAAGAACTTAGGCAGTCTAGAGTCGCGGACTGGTGACAAACTGGAGTGTAATCAAACTATTGTAGTAAGTCGGTCTTTGTACTATCTACTTACATATTCGGCTCAGAGGCCATGGATGCTCCACAGTCGTGCAGTGCAGTTGTTTCACATTTTGTTTCATCTCTCCATTATTTTAGCACCAGGGGTTAGGTTAAAAATACGGAGGAATTTCCCAGCTACACATCCAGAGAGTGGCTTCTCTGATGATCTTAGGTGGATGAGAATTGGGAAAGCGAGGGCGGAGGATGTACATGACTCCAGTTTCTGACTGAATGTTTAGTTCTAGTTTCTGAATTATTTATTATGTAGTACATCTTAACTCCGTATGGAAGCTTTTCATGACTTCATTGAGCAGCTGATCAACTTGAACAACCTACTGAATCAGGAATTAATGTAGTTAAAATTGGACTTCAGGTCTACCTTTTGAAATTTCTCTTGCATTGAACCGAAATTTTTGCTCTGGATAGTTAAAGTTTATCGAGTTCTGTAATTATGCCAAAATTATCAATATGACATTTAGCAGTACATGCATGTGGTGGTTGCACTTTGCTTGGCTTCCAGAGTAGCTGCACTGCAGCAACTTTTAGAACTTTGCTCGGCTTCTAGGCTGCTGCAAGTTTTCTCCTTTTGTGCTTTGACGCTGCATCTTTTCTTTACAAAGACATGTTGTAGAGAGGTTCAGTCAATTGTAATGGCAAATTTCTGCATCTTATTGTGCTGTCCTTTATATACAAATTGTGTACAAAGATTGTGAGAAAAAAATTTGATGTACATCAGCACATGTATGTGTATATCAAGCCAAAATTAAGGAGGCGGAAATATTTTTTCAATTCTCTGCATTGGCTTGAGAGCAAGCCAAAATTGAAGGAGGGGGAAATGTTAGGACTCAGTGGGCTGCCTGTCACATGGGCCATGGGCTTTGGCGAATTCGGGTTGAATGCGAAGTATAAGAAAGGAGTAACAACATTGAGGAGGGCCCTTCTAAAACGCGTGCGCGCCAGGAGCCCAACTGGCAGTTTTTCGTCCCGTGCCTTTCCATTTTTGAAAAAGTATTTTGAATAAGTTATCTGAACAAGTTTTTTAAACAAAAGTTAACGAGAAATAGGACAGTTTTGTCGTTGCCCATGGTCAGAGATTCCACGTTTATTGGTACCCGTGTTGTCATTTACTGATTTGAAAAAGCTGAGTAGTGTTGTCACATCTTGTTTAAAGCCTGCGGCAGGAGGTATGTGTTGTCAAGTCATAGTTAAAGTTTAGTGGTGTGGTCACTTGTTCATTGAACGTGTCTGAATATAAAATACATTTACGAAATGCTAAGTCGACCATACAAAGTGAACGTGTCTTAATACATATGAGCACATCACGAAGCGAATACGCATATGTTAGTTACAAAAAATGTAAAATGCTACTCATGCCTCCCTCGTTGCCGTCGTCCGTGCGCCCCATCGTGGTCCCGATGCCGCTGGTTAACCCTCACGTGACCCTTGGAGTAGGTGAGGGGGTCAGGTGGGCCGACGTGTCTGCTAGGCCTAGTAGGGACCACCGGTGTCGAGGGCTCGTCATGCGTGGGCTGGGTCCGAAGCGGTGCACTGGAAACCTGGGACCGCTGAAGGACGTCGTAGTCAGGTGTGCCCCCGAAGAAGTCACGGACGATGTCGTATGCGGTGTCGGGGCCAGCCTCATCCTCCTGACTAGGGTAGGAGGACTGTGAAGGCTCGGCAGGCGTCCATGTGTACTGGCTGGAGGGGCCTGTGAACAAATAATCACGTTAGATACGAACAATATGGTATTGAAAGTAGTAGTAAAAAATGTATAATTGTACCTGCGTGGTACGACGGTGCAGCAGAAGAAGGCCACGCTGACGTGCCGTAGTACGTTGCGGCGGCGGGGGGGGGGGGTAGGGTGTGGGGCCGCCGAAGACGGACCGGCCTCGTCACCGAAGTAATCTGAGCACAGTTGTAACTTATTTTGCTGAAAGTACTAGAAATTAGGAAGAAGGGTTCCCGGAGTACCTGACTGTGGACGTACAGGGCTCAATCTGCGAGGCTGCGTCGACACTTGTGCAGACGGACCTAATGAATGTTTAATAACAATAAGTAAAGGATATTGATCAATAATTTTCAAAAGTATAATTCGTACCATGTTGCTCGGACCCTCCAAGACGTGATAGAAGGGGTCGTGTGGGTGCCGACACTGAAGAACGTCGGTGCACGTCTGACGGCCGAGACGACTCGGCGTGTGCACCACTCGTCCTGGGAGGCGGCCTTGCTACATCTGTGGTAGATCGGCAGGAGGTGAGTTTCAGGGCGCGCGTCGTCTTGTCGAAAACCCGTCTAATGAAGCTCGCAACATCCAACGCACTTAGGTGATGCCCTTGCCGGACGCGGTCCATGGCAGCAGCTGCATCCCTATTTACATCATAAATGATATCTGTCTGTGGATGCGAACAATAGTGAACAATTAAAGTATACGGTTATGTTCATTCAATATGTAGTACGGACTTCAAAAAATGACTTACTGCTAAAGCGGCGTCCTCGTCCCAATGCACCGGGTATGTCTCCGTTGTCGATGCGACGTGGCCCCAGACATCATCAGGGGTGTAGGTGACACGAGTCCGCGTACGAGGTACGTACCACCGTAGGTACTCCCTAAAGTTTCCCTCGGTGTGGGGACGCGCCTCATCAACGACGTCCTGTAGCGCTTGGGCCCATGTTGCCACGTAAGGGGCCAAGCGGTCCGCCCAGAGGTGGCCAGCTGGCTGGCCTTTTCGCGTGTACCTGCATTGAAACCACGGTAAATGTAAGGCAAACTGAAACGAAGGTTGCTCAAACTAAAATTTATCAAATGTACCTGTGGACGTGCAAGGGGACTGTACGGATGGGGACAAGCGGGAATGCCTGGTGACGGCCAAACTGCCGCATGACGCGCTGCGGTGAGTACTCTTCGACGTAGATATCGAAGACAAGGGGCGCCTTGGTGAGCCAGTACTCCTCGTCACGGGTGCACAAGGGTGACAATCCCGACCCTGCACGTGTATGAACGGCCCGAACGTTGTATGGCTCCCATACCACATCGTTAGGACGTAGCCTGTCAAACTGGGTACGAAAATGCTCGTACGCGCTGCGAGGTTGCTCGTGGGCCCAGTGTGGCTGAGTGACAAACATCAATACAGATATTTAGAGAGTAACATAGTACGAACGAAACTGTTAATGTAAATTACAACCTTAGCAGCTGCAAACCGATCAATGAAGTACTTGCAGGTGCCATGCAAAATGCCTTCTACAATTCCAACTAGTGGTAGGGACCTCATTTCTCGCATGACCCAGTTATAAACCTTTGCAAGGTTTGTAGTCATTACTCCATACCTGGCACCACCACTGTCGTACAACAGAGCCCATTTTTCATTGGGCTCATTGCGTATCCACTGTGAAAAGCTCCTAATAGATGAGCCAGATCTCCGTACAATCTGCGGAGTATCGGTTGGGAGCCGACCGAGAGCTATTGGTTCCTCACGGTTAGGTGCGGCCTCCGCAGTTTGTTTAAGAGTCAGTTCATCAAGTCTTGCCCATAATGCATTGAACTTACGTTGTTGGTTCTGACTGCACAACTTTTTGAAGAGCTTCATTAACTCTTTGTTTTTAAACTGTCTGTAGAAGTTCGCACCCATATGGCGCATGCACCACCTGCTTTTGAGATCTGGCCACTGTACTGGTACACCCCGTCGCACGCTACCGTGTTGCATATCCAGCAAAGCCTGCAACAATCCTGCATGTCTATCATGAATGAGACACACATCTGGTCGGTCAAGAACAATTGCATGCTTCACCCGCTCTAGGAACCAATACCAGTTGTCCCCATTCTCACTCTCCACGAACACAAACCCTAGTGGCAGCACTTGGTTGTTACCGTCGACCCCTATTGCAGACAATATCTGCCCTTTGTACTTCCCAGTTAGGAATGTTCCATCTTGGCATATGATGGGTCGGCAATATCTAAATGCTTTGATAGTTGCACCGAATGCAAAGAAAGCACGCTGCAACACTCTTTTTTCGTTATACTCCACATCAGTAGAGGGGTAATGCTTGATATCATAGTAGCTGCCTGGATTTCTTGCACAAATTGTGGCTAATTGACGAGGTAGATTGTGATACGAATCTTCATATGTACCGAACCTAATCTCAATAGCCTTTTGTTTCGCCCTCCATGCCTTCGCATAATTTATTGTGTACTGGAACCTTTGCTCAATAGCACGGATTATTGATCGTGGCTCATACCTTAGGTTGTCCACAATCTCTCCGTACATAACATTTGCAATGAAAGCAGAAGACAGGTTCCGATGGGCGAACTCTATTTCCTCAATATGACAATTATGTTCCTTAACTATTGAGCATTGCCAGTAGTCTGCCCATTTCCCTCTAAATGCGTGCACCCGCCAAGGGCACTCAGGAACCAAGCACTTCACATCGTACTCTCTTTTACTTGATTTAACAACCTTGAATTGCCTACGAAGAGACAACGACCAGAATTTCACAGCATCAATAACTGCCTCTTTTGTAGGGTACATAGCACCCTGTGACACCTCATTCTCATGGTATGGCCACGGTGTCTGGTCAGCCTCGCTAACCACCAACTTCGAAAATTCTTGATCCCGCCACTCCGCAGGAACTGTAGCATTACCCTCCTCATCAGAAGAATCCCCATCGGCAAGGCCTTCCTCCAACTCTTCATCCTCCAAATCCATATCTTCAATGATGCTAGGGATGTGCTCCCCTTCATCAGCTACACCCATCGGCTCCAGGTCTGGAACATCACCAACCTCCTCTCTGGACCCTACATTAGCCGCCTCTGACTCATCTTCCACTGCCTCACTTGGTCCTGCTACTGCTTCTTCAGAGTTCACCTCATTTTGATCTTTTAGGTACGCCGCAGCTAATAAAACAAGCGGCATGCCACGTTCACAGCATATATCTACATACTGCCTCCAAGTTGATGTGGCTTCAATGGGAACAAGCTCACCAAAGTATCCATGACTAGCACGGCTCAGAACACCTTTCAACTTCAGCTCATATTGCTGCGGATCCAGTTGGAAAAACCGCATGAGCCATTTGCACACCCCCACAATAGTCCTCTCATTAGCCTTACTAAGCCCCTTCATAACATGGCGAAATCCAGAGAGATCTACACCGTTGGGACCGTACATAATTTCACCCTCACCATAATATATCTGAAAAATTAATTTATCTCCCATTCCTGGAAACACCCGCAAACATAACACATGTTAAGACAACAAACTATATTTCTGATTATCGGATAAAATAGTTTTAAAATGCTACCCTAGGTTCGCAAATTATCATCTACTGTTGACTCATACGTCTGCATGTACAAGTAATATACTATAAACTATATACTACAAACAACATACTAAAAATAATATACTAAAAATAATATACTACAGGTAACAAATTGAAAATAATGTACTAAAAATAATATTCTATATTCAACTATTATCGTGCAATTTTCTAACTAAATTTTACAATTTTCTAAACCCTAGATCTAACTATCTAAAATCTATGTCATATACTACTACTGCACTAATTAACAACAATAAAAAGGATAAAAAGATTGACCTGAAATTTTTTTCCAAATCCGCAGCCCAAATGCAGCAGGGCTTCGCCGATCTCTCTTCCTCCCCTCTCCTCTCCTCTCTTCTCCTCTCTCTTCTCAACTTTTCTTTTTTTTTTTCCGAATTTTCTGGTTTTTTCTCCAATTTTCGGGGTTTTTATAGACTCAGGGCGCAGGGGGCCGGCGCGGGGCGGCGGGCGGGAGGAGCCCTTACCGCCCTCTCAGGGGGCGGTAAGGACCTCTACCCGCCCCCTGAGGGGGCGGTAAGCTGTGGGGCCCGGGCGGGAAGGCCTACCGCCCTCTCAGGGGGCGGTTAGCACCGTACCCGCCCTCTGAGAGGGCTGCAGAGGGCGGTGGACGCCTACTTTTGCAAATCTTTTCACCGGGAATCTATTTATTTAAATTTAAACTCGAAAAAATATATAAATAAAAAAACTCGTTTTTCGTCCCGTGTCTTTCCATTTTTGAAAAAGTTTTTTGAATAGGTTATCTGAACAAGTTTTTTAAACAAAAGTTAACGAGAAAAGTTTTGAGAAAAAATTAACAAGAAAAGTTTGGTAAGAAAAGTTTTGAGAAAAAGTTTTCGAAAAAAAATTCCAAAAATGGAAAGTGGGTCTGTTAGGGGGGGGGGGGCAGCGTGAGCAAGGCAACCGCGCACGCGTGTGAAAAAGAAATTTAGACGTTTCTAATTCATGCGCGCGCGTTTGGGAGGGAACCAACAACTTTTCAGATAGCCCCCCTCCACTTTCTGTTTTTGAAAATTTTCCCCTCTCACATCTTTCTATTTTTTGAAAAAATTTCTGAATAAGTCATTCGAAAAAGTTAATAAGAAAAGTTTACTCAAAAACATTTTGAGGAAATGTTTTTGGAAAAAAATCAAAAAATAAAAGTGGGGCCTGTTGGGGGGGGGGGGGTAGCGGTAAATCGCGCGCGTGCTAATCAACATTTTCGGATTGAATATTAAGAAACCGATAACTGGCTTCTTCTACCTCTGCCTCTTTGCTTTCTTCCCCAAATATCCTTCCATGTATATCTGATCTTCCTTCCTAGAACTTGGCTGTACTTCTATTCTCGATTCCCCTTGCTTGGGTTCCTATCCCTAATTCCATCTCTCTCATTTTGTGTCAAATTCTACTATCAATGCTTGCTAATGGAGGTGGTGTGATCGAGGTGGTTAACAATTGGTAATCAAAGCCGTTCCATCCGTGGGATTCAAACAAGGAGATGATGTGGAAGGTCAGTAGTTGTTGTTGTTGCATCCTGTGGTCGGATTCGGGCAAGGGCAACTCCTATGGGGAGAACGCCTACTAGTTGTTCGATGGATTGCCTACTGGCGGATCTTAGAGCTGGACGCCCCCAAATCGCATCCTCGAGGTCACTATCGGCTTCTATCCAAGTCAAAGTATGATGCTATTGAAGCCTTTGGGGAATTGCATAGCCGAAATATGTACCATGGTTGTTGCCAATTGGTCATTTAGTATGGGTCATTCCAGAAGCCTGTGGCTACGGAGGGGAGTGATGGTGTCACTGTCACTAGCTTGACATTAGTGTTCCCAACTTCTTCTATGTCCATCGTCACGGAGGAGGTCGTCCCTGACACATGTCCTGGTTGTAGGACTGAGGTGACCCCAGAGTGAGGGAGGTGAATTGGGTATTTCGAAGCTTTAAAAACTCTCTAACTACACCCCTAAACAAACCTTAGCCTAGTGTGGACTCGTTGGGGCACGAAAATATGCCCCAACAGCATGCTCACCTCGCTTATAAGAGGAGGCTCAAACTTAGAGATGAACAATGAGTCGCAAGGAGAGAGCCAGAGAGAAATAAAGCCAGTGTAATGGGGAAAACCTCTGGGATCCCCTTCTCCTGCTCTTTGAGGGCTTATTTATATAGAGAAGGGGTAGAGGAAATTACCAGTTTACCCCTAAGATATTATGTTACAATAATGTCTATAGAGTGGTATTTTGGGTATTTCACCCTTTACATATGACGTGGTGGCTGAGATACTATGATAGCTATAGTAATACCACAGTGCATCATCTAAATATCTCCAGGCTGGGGTATTCCCCCAGCAGCACCCCCTCATCCGCTAGTTCCGAGGTCCCGAGGGATGGACAGATGTATATAAAACTAGCTTCAACCCTTTTGAAGCCAGGCTATCCCGGATCGCTCCCTACCGCTCTGACGTGGACGTCTAGGTCAAGGAGTGAAGTGTCGCAAAGCTCTTCTGGGTTGCACACCAGGGGCAATGGTAGCGTGGCCCGAAGGAGCTGCATCACTCGGAGTGCCACTACGGTGGGACTCGATGGAGGCGTGGCTGTCACAGGGCTGCGAGGGCCAGAGGAGAGGATGACGGCGAGGCAGACGGATGCAGTCCGCTATCCCCTCAACGGTGGACGTGACGGGGCTCGACGGAGGAGGAGCCGTCCGGAGCCCCTCGTGGTGGTACCGAAGATGAGGCCGATGGTGAGGCTGAATAGGGAAGTACGCTACCCCCTCGGTAGCGGGCGCGATGAGACTCGACAAAGGCAGAGCTATCCGGAGCCCCCTGTGTTAGTAGCCAGAGACAGAGTCAATGGTGAGGCTGAGGGGGGCAGTATGCTAACCCCTTAGCGGTAAGCGCGGCGAGGCTCATCGGAGGCAGGGCCGTATGGAGGTCCACGCGTTGGTAGCTAGAGACGGAGTGGATGGCGAGGCTAAGGGAGGCAGTACGCTACCCCCTCAGTGGTAAGCGTGGTGGGACTCGTCGGAGGCAGAGCCGTCTGGAGCACCCCACATTGGTAGCCGGAGATAGAGTCGATGGCAAGGCTGAAGGGGGCAGTACGCTACCCTGTCAGCGGTAAGCACGGCGTGACTCATCGGAGGCAGAGCCTTCCGGAGCACCCCGCATTGGTAGCTGGAGACAGAGTCGATGCTAATGCTGAGAGGGGCAGTATGCTACCCCCTCAGTGGTAAGCGCGGTGGAACTCATCGGAGGCAGAGCTGTCCAGAGCCCCCCCCATCGGTAGCCAGAGACGCAGTCAATGGCGAGGCTGAGGGAGGTAGTACCCTACCCCCTTAACGATAAGGGCGGCTGGACTCATCGGAGGCAGAGCCATCCGGAGCCCCCCCCCCCCCCCCCCGCGTCTGTAGCCGAAGACGGAGTCAATGGCAAGGCTGAGGAGGGAAGTACGCTACCCCCTTAGCGGTACGCGTGGCAGGACTCATCGGAGGCATGGCCGTCCGGAGCCCCCCCGCGTCGGTAGCAGGAGACGGAGTCAATGGCGAGGCTAAGGGAGGCAGTATGCTACCCCCTCAACGGTAAGCGTAGCGGGACTCATCGGAGGCATGGTCGTTCGGAGCCCCCCGCGTCAGTAGCTGGAGACGAAGTCGTTGGTGAGGTTGAGGGGTGCAATACGCACCCCTCAGCGGTAAGCGTGACGGGCCTCATCAGAGGCAGAGCCGTCTGGAGCCCCCCGTGTTGGTATCTAGAGACAGAGTCGATGGCAAGGCTGAGAGTGGCAGTATGCTACCCCCTTAGCGGTAAGCGCGGCGGGACTCATCGGAGGCGGTGCCGTCCGAAGCCCCCCGCGTCGGTAGCCAGAGACATAGTCGACAGCAAGGTTGTTGGAGGCAGTACGCTACCCCTTCAACGGTAAGCGTGATGGGGCTCATCGGAGGTAGGGCCGTCTAGAGCCCCCCCCCACGTCGGTATCTGGAGACGGTGGATATTGATTCTTGCACCGATCCTGTAATTCTTTGAAAATAATGTGTTTTCACAGAGTTAGAGAAATTCTGCAACTTATGCCGGATCGATCAAGCCTTTTGGAGCTAGTGAAATTCTGCAACTTGTGCAGGATCGGCCAAGCCTTTTGGCTCCATGACTCCCCGACCCCCTAACATTTTTCGGCCGTGAGGGAGTGGAGGGCGCATTATATTTGCGCTATTGTCATGGTTTTAGCCAACGTAGGGAAGCTTCTAAGGAGGTTATACCACATGCATGTATGTATGTATGTATGTGTACATGTAAGTAAGTAAGTAAGTATGTAAGTAAGTATGTATGTATGTATGTATGATGCATGAATGTATGTGTATATGTATGTATGATGTATGAAATGAAGTAATTTTTAGATTAATCAATAAGCTGATTTGGACAGCTTCCGCCACCGAGGCTATGCCTGCAGGTGCATAGGCATCTCCGTCACTGGGGCTATGCCCGCAGGTGCGTAGGCATCTCCATCACCGGGGTTATGCCCATAGGTACATAGGCATCTCCGCGTGCGGAGGTTTTCAAGATATCTCCACGTGCGGAGGTTTTTCAAAACATCTTCGCATGCGGAGGTTTTCAAGATATCTCTGCGTGCGGGGGTTTTCAAGACATCTCCGCGTGTAATGATTTCTCACATCTCCACACGCGAAGGTTTTCAAGACATCTCCGCGTGTACGACAGCTGCAAGTTCAAGATCATGTGTCGGATAGTTCTCCTCGTGACGTTTCAACTGTCGGGATGCATATGCAACGACTCGGTCCTCCTGCATCAAAACACAGCCGAGCCCGATGCCGAACGCGTCGCAGTACACATCAAACCCTCTGGTCGCATCCGGCTGAGCCCTCGGTGATTAACCGCCACCGAGCGTCGTACCTTACCTTCCGACGATGCAAAGCCGAAGATGCAATGCTCAACATGAATCAATGCAAGGTCGAAAGCGAAACAATGTGGTATAAGACATATAAACGCCACTCATAATACGCATTTTAACTTAGGGGCATAAACGATAGCAATTCAATACATATTAAACATGAAGAGGCATAAACATAAATTGTGGGTTGTTTAGGTAGAGTTGTCGACTTACTAAACAACGCACTAATTATGTTTGGGCTACTAAATTAAACCAAGCTCTGATACCAAGCTATGAGGAACCGTCCAAATAGTATTCTAATTAATCATCAGGAGGATCATTATTCATAATCACAACCTCGACGATTAACCAGAATACCATTCCGGTAGTCCCGGCACGTGTTTTGTGCCCAGGATCGGAACACATGCCTTCCAACTCAAATATCACAACACAGTTTAATAGAGAGCAAGTAATTAAACTGGATTATAATTCTTAAACATGCAACTGCTTCCACAATTTACAACAAAAGAGGAACAACAACAACAACTACGCAGCGGAAGATAAACCTATACAGCAAAAGAATATGGAGCCGTATGCCCTTAGGCTCCATACCAAAAGCGTCGGAGTTCGGAGTAGAAGGTGCTACTCCTGCCCGCCACCCTGATCGGCAGGCACAAAGTAGTCGAACACCGCCTCTTCCTCGCCAACTTGTGAACCTGAAAGCAACTTAAGGGCAGTACCCTTAGTACGAAGGTACTAGCAAGTCTTACACAGTATGAGTATATATATATATTCTCGACTCCAAGGATCATGCATTTAAAGCTGTAGCAAGGATTAAGACATGTTTAAGTTCATTAAGCGGTAAGCAACCTAGACTCTAGGTGTAAGTAACTGACTTAACCAACCACCGACTCAAACTCTGCCAACCAACTGACCATAACAGATATGTAAACAACAAGTGTATAAAAGTAAACCAATACCACCAAACCACCGACCACATACCGACCAAACCACCCCAATCCAACCATGCCACAACCCACATCGAAACTCTACGACCAAAACATGGTCGCTCGGTGGAGATAAGCGATAGCAATGCTCATGACCGAGAGTGCGGCAGTTCGAACTGATTATACACCCTGCAGGGGGATACTCCTGGACCCACACGACACAGGGACCATACGACTTGTGCCACCCGCTAAGATGCACACAAGGGGGTACCCGTGACAACCTTTCCCAACCAGGCCCAACCATGTGGATCAACCATAGCTCGACGCGGCGGTATTAGAACTACTCCACGAGCAAACCAATACCGCTAAAAGCCCGGACTCAAACCGGACTCACACCGTCTATGACGAGGCCCACATGACCACGTTTGCGAAGGTAATCAGCTCGCCCACCATTATATCAGCATGTGGTGAGTAAGGTAAGTGCTAAAGCTGACTACACCGACGGTCGGTGCTTAACCGGTGCAAGCGGTCTACGGTATCCGGGTTCCCTTCCCGAACTGCCTGAGGACTCCTCGTGAGCAGATGACACCCCTAACACCGCCCACACCTCGTCTCAACTCACCACTCACCAAACCGACTCATCATCAACACAACCACAAGTGTGAACAAGTAATAAGCCCTAGGCTCGCGACAACGGTGGACGCCGTCGTCGACTTCTACCGGAAAGCCTAAGTACCACTAAGCATAGCGAACTATGATTAGACCTCGATGACACCACTAGGCTCCAAGGAATAACACATGACACGTGACCGAAATGGGAGAATGCATCGGCATAGGTTCTACCCAACTCGGTACCCGACACATGCAATGTATACATAAGCATAGATAACATATTAGATTTTCAAGTAGACACGGTGCAATATGAACGATGCTTGCCTTGCTGCCCTAGCTGCTGCTCACAGCTACCCGAGTCACGATCACCACTGCGGGAACCTCCGGGGACAGCCTCGTTCGCCTCGTCGAAGTTCCCTAAAAGAATCACGCGTGCAATGCAATGAATATGAATGTTATGAAATGAAGGATGCTCCATAGAATGCGATAACAGTGCAAATCGTCAGGGCATGAGTTCTAAAGCATCGAAGATTCTTCTTAAATGGGATTACTGTTAAACTTTTGAACACTTCCAGGATTAATTAAGCTTAACCCCATATAGAATTGTAACAACATCTAACATGTGGGTGATTATTTTTGCTGAACAGGGGGTATTAAAACAAGAATAACAAAATTGGATTCATCAATTTTGGAAATACCAAACTTTAACTAAGAATTATCAAAGCTCAGACATATTTCATTAATTCAATAATTCACAGCACACATTTCATGGCCACTGGTATTTTTAATGGATAGATCATGTCATAATAAAGCCAACAAAATTGGTTTCATGAATTTTGGAGCTCTACATAATTTCCTATGTATTTTTCAAGTTTTCAGCCGATTTATCAACTCAACAGATATTCATTTTGCAAATTTCCGATTTTTCCGAATACTTAAACACCCTAAAAGCTTTTCTTACTCGGGTTCGGCCAGCCGCTGTGACACTGTGACTGACAGTGGGACCGGCATATTTTGACCCGAGTCAAAATTGACTCGCGCCCGGGACACTGCGCAGCGCGGCCGGCCGGGGCTCGGGTCGTGCCCGCCGGAGGTGAGCGGCGCAGTCCAGGCGGCTGGGAAGGGCAGCTGCGGCTCCAGCATGTGCGCGCGGATCCATTTGAGGCATACGTGGTCGCCGGCGACGGCCGGAGAATGGCCAGCGGCGGCGGACGGCGGAAACTACACGATGGCGGCTCGGTTGACTCGCCGACGGCGAACGGCGGCGTAATAAGCCCGGCCGAGCACACCTACGCATTCTACGCGAGCGCGTGGACCTAACGGCGTGCTTGCCGGCCGACGAGCTCGACGGCGGCACGACTGGCGGCGCGCGCGAGGAGGCGGCGGCGGTTCGACCACCGCGGAAGCACGCGCCGGTGACGGGACGAAGGGAAAACGACGCGCGCATAAGGTGTACAGGAGAACGGGGAAGCTCACCGTACAGCAGGTTGGGCCGGAGAAGTGAGGACGCGGCGGGTCGACGAAGGACGGCGGAGCTCGGTTGCCGCCGTTGGGGAAGAAGGCGCGGACGGCTCCAATCCTTGCGGGAAACGACCAGGGAAGGAAGGGAAATGGCAGAGGAGGGCCTTGGCGCCTCCCTCGGCGCTCTACCTTGCTCGGGCTCGGTGGAACACGCCGGCGGCGCGGTGATTTGGCCGGCGGCCAGTGCGTGTGTGTGTGCTCTGCTTTCCAGCCGCGCGAGAGAAGGAGCAGAGAGAGAGAGAGAGAGAGAGAGAGAGAGAGAAAGCAGCGGGCGGGGAGGGGAGGATAAGGACACGGCGCCGTGCCCGGGCTTTCGGCGACATGGCCTGGCCACCAAAGTCAACAAGGGAGGCCGCCGCTTGCTCTGTGAGAGCGGGAGAAGGGGGAGCAGAGCTGTGTGCGTACGAAGGGGATGACAGGTGGGGCGATGAACAGTAACCGACCGGCAAAAATATCCCCACTCCTTTAGCCATCCATATGAATGCCTTCCCAAAGTCCAAAATTGGTAAAACGAATTTTGTTGGAAACTAAAATTCACAGGGAACCCATTTGAACTTGTTTGACCCAGAATGCTTGAGCTAATTTTGAATAAAAATTGTTCAAAGATGCTATCTTTTCCAACTTGTGATAATTGTTGTGCCTTCTAAATATTTCCCAAAAATTTGGGAAAATTCATTTATATTCTTCTCCTGGCATCTACTAATTTCTAAAATTATCACCAGCCCTATGTTCCATAGAAGTTTTGGGAGATGCTTCACAACGCATCAGTTAAACCTGGTTCAACTAAATTCGGTTTAATCCACACTGTAAGTCTATACTGCTCAAAACAAAAACAAATGATGCTAATGATGCTCATTAGCACTTAATTACGTGTTTAGAAACTCTGGGCCGTTACAAGGGGCCTCCGGAGCAGCTGTGGACGGAGAGGCCTCTGACACCACAGTTGGCGGAGTGGGCCTCTAGAGTGGTAGTGGGTCGGATGAGCCTCCGGTGAGAGTAGACAGAGGGGCCTCCAGAGGGGGCCTTTGGAGTGCCTGTGAGCCAGAGGGGCCCCGGGCAGATGAGATTGGAGGTGCTCTGGCCGATGAGGGTCGCTTGGTCACAGCCTCCAGAGTGGTGCGCGGATGGGCTCCGGGCAGCGGATCCTGGAGGGGCTTCGGCCGATGAGCGTCTTGCGGTCGCGCGGCCTCCGGAGTGGTGCGCGGAGATTGGCCAGAGTTGGAGCCCACAAGGTCGGACCCAGATGGAGCCGACAAAGCTCTCGATGCTGGAGACAGAGCCCGCAACGCCGGAGACAGAGCCCGCAACACCGGAGCCAGAGCCCGTGACATCGGAGCCTGCCGGAGCCAGAGGCCGTCTAGAGCTAGAGCCAGTGACGCTGAAGTCCGTGAAGCTGTCTGGAGCAGCGTTGGAGCATGCGAGGCCGTCCAGAGCATCGCCTGGAGCGTTCGAAGCAGAGGATGCCGACGCCACTACACACTACGTCGGGGCTGCCCCGACGCGTCCATCTGGTGCTTGTACCCGATGACAGTGGCCACCGTGATGTAGAGGAAGAGCAGCATGGCGATGAACTCAGCGATGTCCTTTGCCATGCCCACACCCAACTCTCACTCTCTGCTCTGGAGAAGCTTTAGCTCAGGCGGCTATGGGCTTGTTGCAGCTGGGTGTGTGCATGCGTCATGTGAGGAACCGTCCAAATTGAATTCTAATTAATCATTAAGTTGATCATTGATATAATCATGACTACAATGATTAATTAGAATGCAATCCCGGTAGTCCCGGCATGTGTTTTGTGTCTAAGATCGGAACACACGCCTTTCCAACATATCATCACAACAAAGCTTAATAAAGAGCGAGTAATTAAAATTATATTACAAGTCTTCAGAGAATTACCAATTACAACAAAAGAGAGCTAGGAGGTTAAAGAACAGATCCATCTCCTATCCCAAAAGAGAAACTACGCAGCGGAAAGTAAAGCTATAAACAACAAAAGGTGGGTGGAGCCATTGCCCTGAGGCACCACCCCAAAATCTCGCCATTCGAGTAGTTTGCACTACTCATGCCCGCCACCTACATCGGCAGGCGTGAAGTAGCCAAACACTAGCTCCTCCTCACCTACATAACCTGAAAGAGCTGCGTGAGTACGAAGGTAGTCGCAAGACTTAATCCATGATTGGTACATATAAATAACCCGACTCCAAGGATTATGCATTCGGATATTTAGCAAGGAATGGCCAAAGGTTAAGTAAATTCATATGCGAAAGCCATGTTTTGACACAAATGTGTGAGCATCTATACTTAACCATAAACACCTTATTCATGAGATTCATGAAATAGGCTGGTGCATTGGTTAATCCAAAAGACATAACTGTATACTCATATAATCCATATCGAGTACTGAAGGCGGTCTTGGGTATATTTGACAAACGAATCTTCAACTGATAATATCTATTACTCCATCCGAGACTAACCATCATGTAAACTATAACATCTAGTACTCCATGTACTAGAACCAAAACTATGACCATAACCATCTCCAACTAATCACGTGAGCATCCAAGTCACCCATAACCGTGGCACGACTGTTATAATAGATTTTATACTATGCAGAGGTTATCCAACTTTTAGCCACGAGTCGTGATATCCATGTTGCCATATTTGCAAGAAACTTAACACACTTCAATGGTGTGCCGCTAGGAGATCACTACAAAGCATGGTCCATCAATTAGGTCCTGGTACTCCAACGAATGCCAGCCAGGTGTCTAATCGATATGCTAAGCCTTACCCATATCGACCTCGTGTTTGTTACAGTATTTCTTGGGTTGTTGCTCCATGAACTGGCCTTTATATGTGACACTTGGGCAAAGACTATCCAACAGGGAAAATAACCAACAAAACCTAACATCTTTTGCTTGGAAAGTATCCATAAGCCCACCATATGAACCACCATTATCAAACCTATTCCTTTCCCAAGTCCTAGCGTTCCATGTTACTAAAACAAGTTCATCAACACCATTGCATATGTCCACTAATCCTGTAAAAGACACTTCCTAACATCCTGATAGTATGGCTAAGCAATTCTACCCAAAAGACTCATAACAACTGCCATCTAGGCTTCAAGGGATGTAAAGGAAAAACTAGGGCACCATAACATAGGTGACTACCTGTCAGATTAATATACGTTGCATGCAATTTGTAAAACAAAATATTTAAAAAAACATAGGTTCAAGATGATCAAAGGCACTTGCCTTCTCCTTCCTGCTGCTTAGTGTACTCTAGCTCTTGGTCTTGACATTCCTCAAACTGATCCGGGGCGTTGACGTCTAACCGCATAATTACTGGCAAAGTACACAAAAAAAATACACTAAGAACAAGGCACAAACAAAATAACAACAAGACAAAATCTATCTAAAATGATAGAGCTTTGAAAAAAAATCCAACGATGCAAAAATCTCTTAAAACAGAGCTAGGACGACAAAGATACGCTAAAAACAAGATTAGGCTTAAAACTGAAAAAGAAAATGACTTAATTTGAAATAACAGAAAGCTTAGGGACCTTTTTGTAAAAATAGAGTGACCTATTTGTAATTACGGCCGACGTAGCGTTGACATGGCGGGGCTGACGTGGCTAGGGCTACTGACTGGGTTAATTGAGGGACACGTGTCAACATCCTCTTGGGTGCTGAAGGGGTATGCAAGGTTCTAATCTGGGTGGTTGGCTATAGATTGGACGGTGCAGAGAGGATCAAGTAGCTGGGGAGAGAGAGAGAGTGGCGACGCCGAGGGGGAAGACAGCGGTACACGACTGGGAAACACGTCGGATGGTGCTTCGGCTCGCCAGCGGTGACGGTGAGCGACGAAACATGACAAGAAGCTCATATGGAACCCAATTTTGCGATTACCAAAAGGAGGTGCAACACTGGAGGGTGGTCAGCGATGACGGCGATAGCGGAGGCGCTCGAACCTCCTCGGGGGCAGTGGCTTCGACGGTCAAACAGCAAAGACATCTACGGTTTAAGCTTCGGCGAGAGTAGGCGTTCCTGCTGGGAGGCTCAGGCAATGCTAGGTGGCAATGGTGTGGCGCGTTGGTGAGCTAGGCTAGAGGCGGCTGCAATGGCGGCGGTGGGGCTTGGTCTTGGTGACTAGGGCTCAAGTTTCGGCAACTTTGGGACGAGATGAGAACGGGAGGGGGACCTGGGGTTATATAGACGGCTAGGAAGGCATCGGGGCGGACTGGGATTCCTTGGCAGCAATGGTGGATTCATCTCGGACATGGACATGGTGGTGGTGCACTCCGACTCGGAGACGAAGGCACAGGGCATGAGCGAAGGCGGAAAGCGGCCGAGCGTGTTTTGTGTGTGGGCTGGCGCGGAGGTAGGCCGAGGCAAACGGCAAGCTGGGCCAGGAGCGCGTGCGCAGGCCCAGGCAGGTGAGCGGAAGGTTGCCGAGGGGAAATGAACCAGCTCAGGTTTGGGGGGAGAGAGAGAGAGAGAGAGAGAGAGAGAGAGAGAGAGAGAGAGAGAGAGAGCGAGAGGAGGAGAGGAGGAAAGCTCGGGTGTAACACCCTGATTTTCATAATTTACAACTTTTTAAAATTTTCTAAGATTATTAAATAGCTTCACCAGTAGCACAGGTTTAAAACCTATTTTCTTAATCAATCAATCAAAATAGGTTATTATTTTGTGTGCATTGCATACTGAGTTTTGCTAGGAGCTAGGTAAATGCATTAGAGTTATTTTTCTTTTTCTTTCTCTTTCTCTTTGGTGTTTTGAGTGAAAAAGATTTTAAAAAGGTTTTTACAAAACTTTGTAATAAACTAGTTAACGATGTTAATGGTTAGAATTCAAAATCCTTGAATTCATCATCTATTCAATCCTTGATCATACCTGATCCTTTTGTAGTTCAATTAAAATCTTATCCAAATCCTTATTTCTAAAATTCTACTCAAATCCAAATTCAAATTCCTTATCTGCTCCTATTCTTGTTCAACCTCATTTTTTGTTTCTATTAAATTCACTCCAAGCTCAATTCAAATTCAAACTCTATTCAAATTTCTCTGCGAAAGTCTCTTTTCTAAACCCAAAATATACCTAAAGTGTCTTTAGGCTCAATATTGCTCAAGTCCAAACTCTTAGCCAAGTCTTCTAGAAGGCCAAACACAAAGGATCCACGAAATCTGTAAATTTTCGTGGAGTCCTGGACAGCCTCATCTTCACATGAAGTTTCGGAGTTCAAAACGGCCTCAAATGCAAATCTTGACAATACAAAAGTTGTAGGTCCCATCGACAGATTCGATTTGAACCTATGAAACTCCCCTTTTGGACAATGGAGCTAGGAGTTATGGCCCTCGAAATCAGTGCTGCGTAGATAAGTCTGATTTCAAATAGTTTATCTTGTGATGTATTTTTGAAAATCAATATGGCCTTTTCAGAAGTTCCAATGAATTCGAAAGTTGTAGATCTTTTCAAGTAATACAATTTAGAGTACAAAAACGTCCAAGTTGGAGTCTGGACCGTGGCGATATCATCCTCGTAATAGAGAGCTACAAAAAAGGAAATCCTAACTGACTTGAACTCGAATCCAATTCGTGTCTGGCTTGGACTCCACCTTAAGCAGCCGCCCCTAGTCCTATAAATAGGAGTTGCACACCGTCTCCTACCCCTATTCCACATCCCAAGCTCTAGACGCCGCTGCTGCCCTACCTGTGCGCTGTCATTTGCCAGAGTCGCCGCCGCCGCCGCTTGTGATGCGCTACGTCGTCGTCTACGTGAATCCTCCTTCCTTGACCATCGAAGCATGGTGAGGACCCCTTCTTCTCCTCCCTTACTATTGTTTTACTATCATACTAAGTCCTTAGCCAAGCCCTAACTCCAGCCAAAGCCCGATCTACACCGCCACGGTCGTCGCCGTCGCGGACAGCCGCGCCATTGCCAATTGGCATCGACGTTCCCGGCCGACCAGAAGTCAAATCGCCATGCCCTTTCACTAGTGCATGACCCATGATGTTACCCACACCCTCACCGACCAGGTCGGCCAATAGAGTAGCTAAACCACGAGGATCAAGGTGGACATGCCTGCTGTCCGGTTTCTAGACGCGTTCTGCACACACACCGGATTTGCATTTGAGTTCACTGTCAATCCAAAAGCCGTATGGATGCACCAACCACGTCACAGCATGTCTCATCGAGTCTTCTATGTGACCTAGGAGCCCATCCCTATTTGTGCAGCGACACGATCGGAACGCGATTGCCAACCACAACATGTCGCAACCGTCACCCATCTCATCTCCACTGATCATTCTTCCTCTCAGGGGATGATCTACCAAAACCCATGCCGTAGCGTTGTGTTCTTAGGATATATGAACGTCTCTATTCAAATGGTTTCTCAAATTTTATAGCCAATCTCTGGGACTTGCTGAGTACCTTATGTACTCACACTTGCTAATTGTGGATCCAGATGATCCAGAGGCCGACTTCGTCGAAAGAGAAGATGAAGATTAGTGAAGCCAGTTTCGTCCGCACTCAAGCTGCCTGTAGGGCATGGGTCGCTTTATGTGTTTCCGCTGTGCTGTGAGGGTTTGTTAATTTATTCCTTCGGGCATCTGTTGTAATGAACTCTGTTGTACTCTATTATCGTATTTAATCGATGTATGTCTGTGATATCTACTTCTGTTAGAATTCGTGCGTACCAGCTACCGATCCAGGGACTGGTATGAGCTGCACGAGGTGACCCCAAAGGAGGGGTCCGACATTGATCACAGGGATCAGGAGTGTGATTGTGTGGTGGTGGTTGTGTGGCATGGCTATGAGGCGCTGGAGGGGTATGCGGCGGCACGGCTGTGCGGGGGCGGCGGCGTGTGGGCGAGGGGCAGGAGGGCACGATTGCGGCGGCGGTGGCATGTTACACCTAAAATTCTGAATTTTAGGTTGTGAGTATTTTAAAATAATAAAATAACATTTTTTAAAAAATTTGAAAGCTTTTTAAAAAAAATTTAGAGTTTAAAAAAAATTGTTTTATGTGTGAATAAAGTTTGTAAAAAATTGATAGAAGACGCTCGTTTAAAATCTTTTTTAAAAATAGTTCAAAAGTAAATAGAAAAGCCTTCTTCCTAAATTCTCAAATCATCTCGGGCCAAATCCTTTCTTTTTCAGCCTAAATCCCGCTCTCTGCCTCTCCTTTCGACCTAGCCCGAGCTGCTCCCTCCCCCTCCTTCCCGCTTGGGCCACGACCCATTCACCCTTCCCCTCCTTACTCTCTCGGGCCGAGCCGCCCAGTCGAGCCAGCCTCTCCCGCACGTGCCACCACCTCCCACTGACCAGTGGGCTCGACTCAAGCTGCGCCGAGCTGAGCCGCGCTGCTGCCGAGCCAAGCCGCCCATCCCGGCTCCTTTTCTTCCTCCTCCAACCCATGCCCGAGCTTCATCCGGCCGCCGGTCGTTTCTTCTTCCCCGCGCCCTCTCCTCTCTGAATAATGGCCGGATTCAAAGCTTGGAGCGTCATCAAGGCACCCTTGCACATTTCCCCCTCTTTATTCCATCTCTATTGTGCATTCAAGGCAGAAAACTGTCGGCCATCAAGGTCATGGCCGCAACATCTCCACCCGCTCACGCCCTTTTTCCCTGCTCAAATAACCGTTGCCACCCGTTTGTTCTTCGACTCCGGTGAGATGCACCGCCACCATCGTTCTTCGCGTGTGCACCGTCTCCGACCAAACTAATCTTCCCTCCAGCTTTGCAGGACCTTCCGGAGTCGATTCCGTGGCTCGTGGTTGATGTTTGGCCACTGAAGCACCTCTTCCGCAGTCACATCGACCGTCGTCGCCGCCCTCACCATCGCCCGGCCTCGACAGCCCCACTCTGGCCTCGCATTTGCTCGGGGTGAGTTCGCCAGCCCCTCCTCTATCTTTTCTGCCGCTCACTGGAGCATCCCGGCCACTGGCACTCGGTTCCGACGTCCCTCTGGCCGATCGCTAACGGGCCGAGCCTCTCCAGCACCTCCGGTCCACGGTGGACCTGTGGGCCGAGGGGCTTCTCTCGGCTCACTGCCTGGTGGACTTGGTCCACATGGGTTTTCCTTCACAAAAATAATTCATTTCTGATTTATGACATCAACATGTGCAATAAAAATGATTTTCAGAATAAAAGAAATCTAGAAATTCTCGGAAAATAGGTAATTTTGCAGTTTAGCCCCTGGAACTTCAAACCATCATAATTTTTTGCTCATAGCTCTATTTTAGGCGATTTTTACCCTCAAATTCTCGTAGCGACATGTAGAATCTTTCTATAGGGTTTTTACCAAGTTTTATCTCTGTTTGGTGTACTGTTCTTAGTAGTTTTATTTGTGTGTTTTTTGGGTAATTGTTCGATTAGCCGAAGAGCAGTGCGGAAGTCTACAAGACTAAGAATTTGAAGGCTCTAAGCAGCAGAACGAGGAAGGCAAGTGTCATTGAACATTTTGCGTCTACTTTTATAAAGTTTTGTTTTACAAATTGCATGCTCGTCAAATATGATATCCCATGATTAGGGTTTACTAGCTTTTCCGAAACATTCCTTGTAGCCGTAATTTTGGTTATAGTGTTATGGATAGATCTTGCTTAGTGTTGCTTATTCATGGGTAGTATAGGCAAATGAGGTTTTGTTTAATAATGTGAATAATGATGATGATTGGTAAAGATGCTTGGTATTGGAAAATAGGGTCTGGGCAAGTTTGGCATGTTGGTTGGCCTGTTGATGTATTCTAGGCAAAACTGTCGGCATTTCGGATAATGGTTATCTCCCTATGTGGAATGATGGCGGTTTTGCCCAGACCATGTTAAGGACCAGTTCGTGGACCAACTACCCATGAAAATAGTACAACCACAAGTCTGGTATGGGACGGGTCTAGCTGAGTAATTCATTGTCTCTCAGTATGGTGAAGATCATTTGGTGGTACGGGGAAAAAAAGGGTGTACTTCCTGGAACCGTAAGGCGCAAGAGGGAGCTTCTGGGTTGGTGGGTGTACTCCACTTATGTACGGCGGTGAAACCTCAGTAGGTCAACACGTGCTGAGAGAAGCGTTGGAAAGACTTTGCAGTGGAATCCTAGTCGCACATCTTGAAGTGTGTAAGTGTTTGATCGACACGAGCAAGAAGGAGGACACATCTTGTAGGTAAAGTGTATGACCTCTGCAGAGTGAAAATTGATGCATCTAGGTTAAAGTTGCTACTTGTACTAGAAAATGGTAGAAGTTTTAATTAGTGCCCAATTCACCCCCTCTTGGGCTATTCGATCCTTTCAATTGGTATCAGAGCTTCGTGCTTTTGATAGGCTTAAAATCCTAGAGAAATAGTCCCGCATAGTGAAAGTAGCGTGCCAAAATTAGAGGGAAAGAACTGCGCCTATTGGAAAGTTCGCATGGCAAGCTATCTTGAGGCTATTTCCCCCAAAGTTTGGCTAGCCGCCTCCACTGGGTTTGATTAACCTTTTACCGACCAATAAGTTAGGTGGAATACTAAGGCCAAAAATTCTATATTTGAGGGAATTAGTGAAGAGGTTTTCTCTAGAGTTAGGAGCAAGGAATTCACTCATGAGATTTGGACCGCTTTTTGTGAAATTCATGAGGTTTGTAGGAAAATTCATGAGAAAAGATATCATGTGCTTATGAATGCTCTCAATCAATTGAAGATGCTTCCTAATGAGTTATGCAATAATATGTATTCCCGCATGAATATGCTTGTGGAAGAAATCAATTCTCTTGAACTCACTCAATTATCTCAAGGAGACGTTATTCGTAAGATCTTGATGGTGCTTCCCAAGGCACAATACAACATTGTCATATCTCTTCTTCATGAAAGAGACATCAATAATATGACCGTCACTGACACCATTGGGAAGATATGTGCTCATGAGGTGTTTTTGTTTGGACACTAAGAGTCCTCATCCAAGAAGAATCTTACTCTCAAGGCGAAGATGGTTGACAACAAGAAGAAAAAAGTGAAGCTCCCATCATCAAGTGAAAGCGATGAAGATGATGATGATGATGACAACTCCGACACCGAGGTTGCCCTTCTCATGAGAAGAACCACGAGAATGATCTCCAAGTTCAAAAAGAAGGGCTACAACTATGATCCCAAGAAGAACAAATTTCGCTCAAGGAAATTTGACAAGTTCAGTGGCGGAGACAAAAAGAAGTGCTACAAATATGGTATCTTTGACCACATGTCATATGATTTCCCTCATCCCAATAAGAGAAACAAGAACAAAGGGAAAAGGATTGATGCAAGTGAGGATGAGGACAAGCACAAGAAAAAGGGTCAAAACAACAACAAGAAGAGACTCTTCAACAAGAAGAGTGGAGACCATAAGACCTACATTATTGGTGAATGGGTCTCTAGCGAGAGCTCAAGTGATGATTCAAGTAATGATGAAGACAACAACCGCGCAGGCCTCACCATCACCAATGATGATCCACCTCTACCTCCACCACCTATGTGCCTCATGGCAAAAGGTAACAACAAGGTGAGTAGTGAGGAAGATGATAGTAGTGATGATGATGGTCTTTCTCCTAATGATCTATCTAAGCTCATGAATGACTAGGCTACTATAATCAAGAAGCAAAAAGCTAAAATCAAGTCTCTTGAAAATGATAATGCTAAGCTTAGTTCTAGTCATGATGAGTTTCTTTCTAAATAAAATGATGTGCTTAAGAAACATGATGAAATAGTTGCATCTAGTAAGTCTCTTGAGGCTTGTAACAAGAAGCTAAAACTTAAGCATATAGACTTGAAATGCAAATATCAAGAACTTAAGTTAGCTTCTGATGCTATTGATTCTAGCATGAATGAATTCCCTACTATTGATGTTGTTAAGGTCAATGCATCTACTTTTTTGTGATGATCTTCTTGATATATCATACTCTTCCTTATGTGATAATATATCATCTTCTAAGACTAACCATGCAAGGGAGCAAGAGCTTAAGAATAAGATTACGAGTCTCAACTCATGTGTAGCTCGGTTGACTAAGGGGGAGTACAAGCACAAGGAAATTCTCATGAAAAATGCATTGCACTACAACAAAAGAGGCCTTGGATGCTTCCCTAACCCGATGGAAAAGATCATCAAGTCACCGGAGATCAAGAATTGCTTCATCAAAGAAGTTAGTTCATATTGCCAATATTGCCAAGTCACTGGTTACCACACAAGGGAGTGTCCAATTCCTACTAAACCCCTCCCTACTTTGCCTTAAAAATACAAGTCCACTTTCAATGATCATCATTTCTTATTGCATAAGCTTAAAAGTGGAAAAGTCATGGCTAAATTTATTGGAACTCAAACTAAGGGGAGGCTTCCTAGGCAACTTTGGGTGCCTAAAGCTCTTGTGTCTCACATGAAAGATACCAAACTTGGTTGGGTACCTAAACAAGAAAAACTTGATCCCATGTGTGTAGGTGAACTACAAAGCCGGTGGAAAGCATTGTGTGCTTGATAGTGGATGTACACAACATATGACCAGCAATGTAAAGATGTTCACCTCTCTAGAAGATGAAGTGGGCGATCATGACAAAGTCACCTTTGGTGGTAACTCTAAGGTAAATGTAGTAGGTTTGGGTAAGGTGGCCAATCTCCAATGATCTCTCTATTTCTAATGTTCTTTTAGTTGAGTCTCTTAGTTTTAATTTACTTTCGGTAGCTCAACTATGTGATTTAGGCTTCACATGTTTATTTAACGATGTTGATGTTGTCATAACTAGCAAGAAGCGCAATGATCTAATCTTTAAAGACTTTAGACATGGACATATCTATCTTGTGGATTTTTCCTCTAATGAAGCTAGTTTGACTACATGCCTCTTCACCAAGACATCTATTTGTTGGCTTTGGCATTGTCGATTTGCACACATCGGAATGAGCCAACTTAAGAAGGTGTTCAAGAATGGAATGGTGGTTGGTTTGAAGGATGTGGTATTCGAGAAGGACAAGTTGTGTAGTGCTTGCCAAGCGGGGAAGCAAATTGCAAGCTCTCATCCATACAAGTCCATGATGTGTATGTCAAGACCCTTGGAGCTTTTACACATGGACCTCTTCGGACCTCTTCTACACATTGTTGATGATTATACAAGATACGCTTGAACTTTCTTTCTAGATGACAAGGGCAAGACCGTTGGGATCTTCAAGAAGTTCACGAAGAGGGCTCAAAATGAGTTTGAGGCCACACTTATGAAGATCTGGAGTGACAACGGCACGGAGTTCAAAACACACAAATTGAAACATTTTACGATGATAGAGGCATCAAGCTTGAGTTCTCATCAACCTACACCCCTTAACAAAATGGCATGGTGGAGAGGAAGAACAAGACCTTGATCACCCTTGCAAGAGCAATGTTGGATGAGTATGGTACGCCGGAGAAGGTTTGGGCTGAAGCAATTAACACGGCGTGCCATGCATCAAATCGAGTATATCTCCACCGACTATTGAAGAAGGCGCCATATGATCTTCTCATTGGGAGGAAGCCCAATATCTCATACTTCCAAGTATTCGGGTGTAAGTTCTTTATCTTCAAGAAAAGAGAACACCTAGGAAAGTTTAAAAAATGTTGTGATATTAGTTTTCTTTTTGGTTACGCATCAAGATGCGGACAAGGATGATTAACCACTTCCATCACAAGATATCCATATCTCTCAAGAGGAAGCTCAAGCTCAAGCTTAAGATGTGGGACCACCGCAAGATACACCTCAAGAACCACAAATGAAGCATATGCATATTTCCAAGGATCACCCCATTGACTTGATCATTGGGGGTCTATCTAGGGGAGTACGAACTCGCTCTGCTCTCATCAATATGCTTCATTTTGTGAACATTACTCGTTTGTCTCTTATTTGGAACCCACACATGTAGTTGAGGCTCTCAAAGATCCGGATTGGGTGATGGCTATGCAAGAAGAACTCAACAATTTCACCCGCAATGAAGTATGAATTCTTGAAGAGAGGCTCAAAGACAAGAACATGATTGGAACCAAGTGGGTCTTCCACAACAAGCAAGATGAACATGGTGTGGTGGTACGCAACAAGGCAAGACTCATTGCGCAAGGATTTGCACAAGTTGAAGATTTGGATTTTGACGAAACATTTGCTCCCGTGGCAAGGCTTGAAGCCATCCGTATTCTTCTCACATTTGCTTCACATCATAATATTAAGCTTTATCAAATGGATGTGAGGAGTGCCTTTTTAAGTGGCTTCATTAATGAACTTGTTTATGTTGAACAACCCCCCGGTTTCGAAGATTCTAAATATCCTAATAATGATTATAGGTTGCACAAGGCACTTTATGGACTCAAGTAAGCCCCATGAGCTTGGTATGAATGCCTACGTGACTTCCTTATCAACCAAGGATTCAAGATCGGGAGGGTAGACACCATATTGTTCACAAAAATCATCGACAATGAGCTTTTCTTGTGTCAAATTTATGTTGATGATATTATCTTTGGTTCAACTAACAAAGAGTTTTGCAAATAATTTGGTGATATGATGTCTAGAGAGTTCGAGATGTCGATAATTGACGAGCTCAACTACTTCCTTGGATTTCAAATGAAGCAATTAAAGGAAGAGATGTTCATTCATCAAGAGAAGTACACAAGGGAAATTCTAAAGAAGTTCAAGATGGATGATTGCAAGCCAATCAAGACCCCCATGCCTACTAATGGACATCTCAACTTGGATGAAACGGGTAAACTGGTTGACCAAAAGCTTTATCGTTCTATGATTGGGTCACTTCTTTACCTTACCGTATCTATACTCGATATTATGTTTAGTGTATGCATGTGCGCTTACTTTCAAGCTAATCCTAAGGAATCACATCTTAGTAAGGTTAAAAGAATCCTTAGATACCTAAAGCATACACCTAGCATAGGCTTGTGGTACCCCAAAGGTGCTAGTTTCCTACTCTTGGGTTACTCGAATTCGGACTTTACCGGATGTCGTGTGGGTTGTAAGAGTACTTCGGGTGGGTGCCACTTGCTAGGACGATCCCTAGTTTCTTAGCCTTCTAAAAAGCAAAACTTGGTATCCTTGTCCACCGTGGAAGCGGAATACATAGCTGTCGGAGCATGTTGTGTTCAAATCCTTTATATGAAGCAAACCTTGTTATGGTGTTCATCTAGAGAAGGTTCCACTCCTTTGTGATAATGAGAGTGCCATAAAAATTGCAAATAATCCTGTTCAACACTCTCGCACAAAGCACATTGATATTCACCATCATTTCCTTAGAGACCATGTGGCTAATAATGATATCTCTCTTTGCGGTGTAAGGTCGAAAGATCAATTGGCGGATATCTTCACAAAACCTCTAGATGAAGCCATATTTTGTCGGTTGCGAAATAAGTTGAATGTTATAGATGCTTCAAATATCATGTGATTCCTTGTTATATAGATGCATTCACGATAGAAGCTTGTCTAACATTCTCAAGATAGTGGTGAACATGGGTTTTGCTTGAGATGGTGGTCCCCTAGGGTTCTCTCAAGGCATGTTGATGGGTTGACCATGAAGAAGCTTGAGAGGGAAGTATTATGACAAGATAGATTTATTTTATGATATGCATTCACACATCATATAGCGTGCCTCATGTTTAATTTCATGCATATGTCTTGCATTGCATATGCATTGGCGGTAGAGAGATCATAAAGGAGGATATCACTCTTTGAGATTGTTGTTCTCTCTCGATGTGAACTTACACCTCTATAAGTGTGATTAGGAGGATGAAATGCTTAATGCCCATTGAGTCATGTCCTAGCGAATTTAAAGTCCCAATCTTTAAGTACATAGGCAATATGGCTCATACATTTCCTTTGGAGTTTTTCTCCTTCTTTCTTTGGTTCTGTAACACCCAAAAAATTTCATTTTTGTAATAGTTTAAAATTTGCAAGAATTAAGTAGGTGTTGTAGAATTTTTGTTCAATTTAGAGAGAAATTAATTTATAAATTGAAATTTGCCATAGGTTATATTTAAGTTTGATGCATTCAGGCTGCAGTAGTTGCAATAGGGTTTTATGCATGAAAAATATTTGCAAAAGTTCGCTAGGGTTTTGACGCCGCCATGGGACACGGCACGAACTTCGCAGGACCTTCGACGGCAGTCGTCCGCAAGAGACCCATAATCTCCGCTGACCATGGATCTGCAGAACCAGCCGTGGCCACCAGGCTTCAAGATGCCAAGAGTGGTAATGTTTGACGGGGAGTCAGACCCAAGGGAATTTGTAATGAGCTTCAAAGCGACTGTGGAGTCCACCAGAGGGGATGGTACAACGTTGGTGAAAGCCTTCGTATTGGCAGTAAAAGGGATAGCAAGATCTTGGTACTCCGCATTGCCCCCGGGATCCATATACTCATGGGAGCAATTGCGTAATGCCCTGTAGAATAATTTCCAGGGAAATCGGGCAGACAAGGTAACCGCGAGTGACCTCTTCGCACTGAAGCAACAACCAACAGAATCATTGCAGAACTATATGCGCCGCTTCATGCACATACGTTGCCAAGCGAAGGGGCTGAGCGAAGATACAATCATCGATGCGGCGATACAGGGCATCAGAGGGGGGTTATTAGCAGGAAAGCTCACAAGAAAAAGACCTAGAAGTGTACAAGAGCTGCTTAACAAGATGGAAGAATACGTGAGATCTGAGCTCGATCATCTTTGAAGGAAAAATGAAATGGTAGCCTCCAAAGTAAAATCACATACATCGGCCAGAGAGGCAGGCAATAGCAATCCTAAAGACAGATTGCATCATGCGAGAAAATCTGAAGCATCTGACTACACAAGGCAAAAAGAAGTCAATCAGATAAACTCCAGCCCATTTGAAGTCGCTCAAGTGGCAAGCGAATCTCACAGTGCGGCTACTCGAGGAGGCCGAACCAATAGAGGAAGGGGCCGCGGAGGCCGAGGAGGACGAGTCTCGCAGGACCCAACAATGTTTTACTGCGAGCTGCATGGCGAAGGAGTCGGCCACAGGACCAAGCAATGCTCGCAGGTTGTGGCCATGAAAGAGAGCTTGGCGAAGCAATCTCTTGACCATGCAAAAACCATGCACCACGCAGCGAGTTTCGGGAGAAGCGAAGCGTGGGAAAACCACAATCAAAACACGGCATTTGAAAACTAGTGGCGGCCGATGCTGGCACTGCAATGTGCACCTGCAGCCTCAGCTCAATTGGATCAAACGAGGCAAATGACCCTCCAAGGGGAGCTACCTCCGCCACCACCAAGGCCTGCGATCGAAGCATCACCAGAGAGCAGTAAGTCCGTGAACACGGTAAATCGTGGATACAATGTGGTGTTGGCTATCTCAGGGGGGTCTAACCAGCAGACAAAATCTAAGAGACAGCGGAAAGAATACGTGCGGAGGGTTAACCATGTCGGTGTGGGGCCAACATATACTCATTCAAGGTGGTCAAACGTTCCCATTACATTCTCGCAAGAGGACATGAGAGTCTTAGATTACCCACACACAGACGCCTTCGTTATCACAGCAAACATCTCGGGAAATGAAGTGCATAGGATCTTAATAGATGGAGGAAGCTCAGTGGATATCATCTTCGCTGATGCCTTCGATAAAATGGGTCTACGTCGAAGCGACCTGAATCAAGCTGGATCACCATTGCTAGGCTTCGGCGAAAATGTAATCAACGCTCTGGGAAAGATAACAATCCCAATGTCGTCTGGCGAAAGAACGAATTTCCGGACGGAAGAAATTACCTTCGATGTGGTCAACATTAATTACCCATACAATGCGATATTTGGTAGGGGAGTCTTGAACACATTCGGAGCAATACCGCACCACGCGTACTCGTGCATGAAGATGCCTGGTCCGGAAGGCGTCATAATGGTATTAGGAGACCAGCGAGTGGCCAGATGAATCGAAGTGGGAATCACTCCAGGAAGGCGAAATGTCCACATGGTGACAGAACCTTCGGCAAATCGAGAGGAAAGTGACATCCAGCCAAAGATGAACAAAGCAGCGAAGGCTGTACCGGAAGGAGCAACCAGAATAGTGCTGTTAAATCAAGAAAAACCAGATAAAAAAGTCACCATAGGAGCGGAGGCCCTAGAGGAAGACCAACAACAACTCATAATGTTCCTCCGCAGTAATGACGATGTCTTCGCTTGGTCTCCGAAGGACTTATAAGGAGTAAGCAGGGAAATCATTCAGCATAGCTTAAATGTGGATGTCAGTGATATGGGAACCGGGGGTTCCCGAGTCCCGAGGCCAGGACAGCATAGTGCCACGTGGTGCCATCCCTCGGGGACCATCTCCCCAAGGCCCAAGAAAAGCCAGACCCGGGAGGTGGTGCTCGAGGCCAAGAACAGTTGGTCCCCGAGTACCCAGAGTTCCCCGAGGGCCCAAGAAGAACCAAGTCTGGGAGGGGGTGCTCAGGGCCAAGAACAGTTGGTCCTCGAGTACCCAGAGTTCCCCGAGGACTCGAGAAGAACCAGGCCCGGGAGGGGGTGCTCGGGGCCAAGAACAGTTGGTCCCCGAGTACCCCGAGTTCCCTAAGGACCTGAGAAGCCCCTTGCCGGTGGACCCCACAAGGGCTCCACGGTGAGGTATCAATCGGTGGGAAGCCCGATGCTGCATTTAAGGGGGAGCGTGGCGAGTCACATCCAACCACTCCCCCCATACCTGTCGTACTAAGTACGTCAGCCCCTGCCACCGCCTGGCAGGAAGGCGTGGGGACAATTAATGCGACGGGTCTCATCACACGTCACCCTGTGGGGCCCATAAAGGAAGAAGGCTTGAAGATATCGTCGATGGGCTTGAGGCGTATCGCCTATCGCCCTGCCGTGTCAGACCGTGTCAGACCCACTCTGACCGGACGGGCATGCGGTGATATTCAGTGGCTGGCCGGTGGGCCCCCCTGCACCTGCTAAAGTTGGGGCATAAAGATCGATGGGACCATCCAAGGGACGCATTTTCAACCCCTGTAACATCAAACTGTAGACCCATAATGGTTGCTTTCCATTTATGGCTTGCAGAAACTTGTGCCCCCGATCTGGGCACGCCGAGCCTCCCCCGGTAGGATAAAAGGGGGGAGCATTTCGTAGAAGGACAGGCTAATTGGAGCTCACCCTCGCACAAGTTCAAAGAAACTGGCACTTGAAGACCGGAGCTCAAGACTTGATAGATAGACCAAAAAATCTTATAACACAGAGATCCAGAGAAAGGCATTCCAAGAGCATTAATAACACACCAGACACACATGAGTAGGGTATTACGCCTCCGTACGGCCTGAAACTATCTAAATTCCTTGTGCATTTACTCTTACTGGTCGACGATCATTCGTCCCACCTAGATCTCATACATTCGCATTAACCCCACGTACGAGGTAGATCCAAAATCAGCCCCCCGGTCGAATCTCAAAGGGGCTCCCTCAGGATCCCCGCTTGCAGTGTTCATCCACCGCCAGTGGATCCCAGGGCGAAGCCAAGGAAGCAAAAGCTTAGAAAAGCTTCGAGTAAAGAGAAGAAGCAGCAAAGGCTGAGGTAAAAAAGCTGCTCGATGCCGGAGTGATACGTGAAGTATTGCACTCAGAATGGCTAGCTAACCCAGTGTTAGTCAAGAAAAGCAACGGAAAATGGAGAATGTGCGTCAACTTCACAGACTTGAACAGGGCTTGTCCGAAGGATGATTTCCCATTACCTAGAATTGATCAGCTGGTGGACTCCGCAGCTGGTTGCGAGATGTTAAGTTTCCTAGATGCATACTCAGGGTACCACCAGGTCTGGATGGCAAAGGAAGATGAGGAGAAGACAAGTTTCTGAATCTCCTTCGACATATACTGCTTTGTAAGGATGCCCTTCGGCCTCCAAAATGCTAGCGTAACCTTCACCAGGTTGGTGCAAGCAGTGCTAAGTTCACAGATAGGGTGAAATGTCCTAGCTTACGTCAACGACATAGTGGTCAAGAGTGCCAGAAGAAGCCAACATCTCGAAGACCTGTGTGAAACCTTCGGAAGCTTGCGAAGGGCAGGGTGTTAGCAGAGGGTAGTAGCTAGAAGAAAGTAGTGGGGAATAGAGAGAATTAGAGATAGGATTGGCAAATCAGAGATGTTCCATTGCCGATTTCATGAGTTCTGGGAGGAAAACACACGCTGCTTGCGGAGGAAGGAAAAGGTTCTGTCCAATCCTATCTATCCTCCCAGCCGGTGACAGCTATAACGAGAGACACGTTGCTCAGACACGACAGCCACACACACGCACTGGGCTAAGCCCACTCGCTATTACAGAACCCATTCGGGCCCAACATATTTAGGATTGCTCAACTTGTCCCAGTTGCTCTTCTTCCTGGTCAGCACCCAGTTCGTTTCTTCCTTGTCGCTCTCTCCTGCCGGTTGTGTAACATCAGCTCTGACATTCCCGGGGTCTTGAAATCCTGCTTGACCCCAAGCAGGAGCAAAGGGAAAAGCTTGACGAAGCGCCTCAGTATCCTCCCAGGAAGCCATGGCCTCTGGCATTTGAGACCACTTGATCAAGACTTGGTGAATTGGCTTGTCCCCCCCTTTGAATGACACGGCGCTGCAAGCTTTTCTCTGGAACCTGAAACTGGATAGAAGCGTCAGGAAGTACAAGCATTACCTGGTTAGTACCGATGGCCTTCTTGAGCTGAGAGACATGAAAGATGGGATGAATTGTACTGTCAGCAGGAAGTTGTAGCTTGTAGGCAACAGTTCCAATGCGCTCAAGCACCTTATATGGCCCATAGTATTTGAAGGCTAGTTTCTGAGAAGATCGATTGGAGAGTGAAGTTTGCACATACGGTTGGAGTTTAAGGAATACCCAATCATTCACTGCGAAGGATCTTTCAGATCTTGTCTTATCGGCTTGCTGCTTCATTCGAATTTGAGCCCGAAGAAGGTGTTGTCGGATGAGTTGTTGCATGAGCTGACGGTCGGCTAACCAAACTCCAATGTCTGATACTGCAGAATCGCCCAGAAAATCAATGCCAAAGTGGCGGGGAGGATGACCATACAATACCTCAAAGGGAGAGCGCTGCAAGGCAGAATGGTAACTTGTGTTGTACCAGTATTCTGACAAGGAGAGCCATTTAGACCACTGTTGTGGGCAAGTATGCACAAAACAACAGAGAAATGTCTCAAGACATTGATTAACATGCTCTGTCTGACCATCCGATTGAGGATGATAGGAAGAACTCATTCGAAGCTGCACATCTGCCAATTTGAACAATTCTTGCTAGAGTTTACTTGTGAAGATGCGATCTCTGTCGGAAATGATGGCTTGTGGAAGGCCATGCAGTTTGTAGACAGAGTTCAGAAATGCTTGAGCCACAGACATAGCAGTGAAAGGGTACATCAATGGGATAAAATGAGCATATTTTGAAAACTTATCCACTACCACCAAGATACAGTTTGCTGACCCTGATTTAGGCAATCCCTCGATGAAATCCATCGAAATAACTTGCCAAGCACCTTGAGGAACAGTCAAGGGCTGAAGGAGACCAGGATAACTAGCTCTGTCAGGCTTTGCTTGCTGACATGTAGTGCAAGATTTCACAAAGTTGTGAGTGGAGGTTTTCATACCTTTCCAAGCAAAAATGTGCTTCAAGCGTTTGTAAGTGACAGGTATGCCAGAGTGGCCACCCAGGGCTGAGTTATGCATAGCTGCAAGAATTTGTGCTTGTAAAGTATGATTGTTGCCAACCCAAATCCTATTTTTGTACCTTAATAGACCATCCCTAAATGTGAAATGAGGTACAACTGCTGGATCAACAGAGAGTGCTGCAACTAATTGTTGTGCTTGAGGATCAAAATCATAACTAGACTGAATAGCATCCAACCAAAGAGGCTTACATACAGAAGTGGATAGCAGCTGGGCGGGTGGGTTAGGATGTCTAGATAAGGCATCAGCTACCCTATTGTCTGAGCCCTTTTTGTAAATGATCTTGTACTGCAAGCCAATCAATTTGGTGAACACTTTATGCTGCCAGGGTGTATGAATTCTTTGAGCAGTGAGGTGTGTGAGGCTTTTTTGGTCATAGATGATAAATTCTGCTAGCTGAAGATATTCTTTTTCGTAAGTAGAGAGACCTCCAGTTTTAGTGTCCAAAGCTTTGCTAATGAATGCTAAAGGATGACCACCTTGCAACAAAACTGCTCCCACACCCTTATCACTAGCATCGGTCTCAATCTGAAATTGTTTTGAAAAATCTGGTAATACTAAAACTGGAGCATCTACAAGTGCTTGCTTTAAAGTAGCAAATGCAATGTTGTGTTCTGAAGTCCACTGAAATATAGCATGTTTTTTGAGGAGATCAGTGAGGGGCTTACTGATTAGTGCAAAGTGTTTGACAAATTTTCAGTAATAGCCTGCAAGGCCCAAAAAACTTCTGAGTTGCCTCACATTAGTAGGGACAGCCCATGCTTGAATAGCCTGTATCTTGGACTTATCAGTGCTAACACCTTGAGCAGAAATAACATGGCCCAAATATGATATTTGTCTCTGAGCAAAAGAACACTTAGACCTTTTGATGTGCCACTTGTCTTGAGTCAACAGCTGTAAAACCAATCTAATATGCTCCACATGATCTGTCAAGGTCTTGCTGTAAATCAAAATGTCATCAAAAAATACAAGAACACACTTTCTTAGCAGAGGAGCCAAAGTGTTGTTCATGGCACTTTGAAAAGTATTAGGTGCACCTGTCAAACCAAAGGCCATAACTCTGAATTCATAATGCCCGGAGTGAGTTTGGAAGGCAGTTTTGTATTCATCTCCTGCAGCTAGCCTGATTTGATGATAACCAGCCCTAAGATCCAAGTTGGTGAACCAGCTTGCATTGGCTAATTCATCCATGAACTCATCAATGACTGGAAGTGGAAACTTGCCCTTAACTGTCATAGCATTAAGATGTCGGTAATCAACACAAAACGCCATGTTCCATCCTTCTTTTTCACCAATAGAACAGGAGATGAAAAGGCACTAGAGCTTGGCTGAATAACTCCTGATTGCAGCATTTCAGTTATCTGTTTTTCAATTTCATCCTTGAGGACAGGTGCATATCTATATGGCCTAATTTGGATAGGTCTAGCACCAGGTATCAAGGGAATGTGGTGATCACAAGCACGCGGAGGAGTTAAACCAGAGGGTTCTACAAATACTGACTCAAATTTAGACAGAACTGACTGAATAACTGCAGGAATAGGTGTGTCCAGGATTTTATCAGTTTCTGCAGTAATTTGAGCCAGCTCAATGAGAGTGCAAGTGGGGAATTCAGTAACCAAGCCTTGCAGAATAATAGGATTTCCATGATAACATATAGATAACCATTTTTGACTCCAATGTATTTTCATAGGTGAGAATTCCTCCAACCAATCCATACCAAGAATAAGATCATATGTTATCAATGGTAAAACCTTAAGGGTGGAATGAAAGACAAAACCCTGAATAGCCCACTCAGTGTTGACCAGTTCTTGTTGACACTCAAGTACACTGCCATTGGCCACCTGCACCTTCAATGGGTGAAGCACTGAACTAATTCCATGCAAAGCAGAAGCAACAGTTGTACTAATAAAAGAGTGGGAACTCCCAGAATCAACAAGGATTAAAAGATCAGTGCCTTGGATATTACCCTGAAGCTTCAAAGTGCGATAGGTTTCTTTGCCAATGACTGCAGCTTCTGAAATGGCCATGAACAATTGTTCAGTAGTAGAAGGTGGATGCTGATCATCGGAAAAGGAGTCTTCCTCAAGCTGAAATAGTTCTCATACTTCTTGTAAGGCATGTAACTGGACCGTAGGAGCACACTTGTGATCACTGCTCCGTTTCTCATTACATTTATGACAGAGACCCTTGGCTTTGCGATAAGCATGAAGTTGGGCCATTTTTTCATCAGCTGAAGGAACTCGAGCAGTGTCAGGCAACCTTCTCTCATCGACTTGAGGGGCAGGTTTCAGGAGTCCTGGAGGTGGCGGTAAAGGAAGAGGACCACGGAAATGAGCCTTCTAAGTATTACCATCAGGGCGACGGTAATTGTGCCGCCGAGAAGAATCCACCACCTCTTCCTGTAAAGCAGTGAGCACATAGGTAGTATCTAGATCCTTTGGACGTTGAAGCAAAATAATGGATCTAATATCATCACGCAACCCATAAATAAATTTCATGGTATAGTAACGAGGATCAGTTACAGACTCATGCGTCGTAAGCTGATCAACCAATTCACAAAATTGGGTTATGTACTCAGCAACAGACCCGGATTGTTTAATTTGAAATAACTGTCTAATTAGCAAATCATGTTCATCTTTGCCAAAACATTCCTGTAGAAGGTGGCAAAATTGAGACCACGTACTCTGACGAATACGTCGATCGACAGATTGAAGCCAACGAGCCGCGACACCCATGAAGTGCATGGACGCGACTTTGATCCACATTTCAGGGGCAACATGAAACATCTCAAAATAATCTTCACTACGTGACTGCCATAGTTTGGGATTTTCACCATCAAAGTATGGGAAATTTAGTTTTGGCAATTTGTTGTGGAAACCATGAGAATAGCTAGATTGGGGATGAACTGACGAACGACCGAAATGCGGATCAGCGAAAAACTCATTAGCAATTGGATGAGGAGGGGGAGAATCACTCGTACCCTTGACCGGGAGAGAGGTGTAGGTCGTGACCGACCCAAAACCCGTCTCCTGGTGACGATGATCAACGCGGTGCCCATGAGGGCCGACGGCAGGATCACCGGCAGATGAAGCAGCCGCTGCCGCCCCCGGTTTCTTGAGCAATCCCGGTACGAATGGAGCTTGCTCGAAGACCACCCGATCGACCACCTTGGTGAGCCGAGAGATGGCGGATTTGAGGTTATCCACCTCCGCCTCCATCTTCGGCTTCCACACGCCCAATGACTCAATGACGGGCTCCAGCACCTTGAAGCGCGCGTCGTGCTTCAGATCAAAGTCGTGTAATTGCTTCTCGATGTCGGACTTGAAGGACTCCATCTTCTCGATGATGAGCTTAGTGCTTGGATCCATGGCACCCAACTTCTTCTGACGACGAGTAATGTGCTCGTGAGACTCCAGAGTAGGCACAAGATCGCTGAATCAGATACCAGTTGTTAGTAGAGGGTAGTAGCTAGAAGAAAGTAGTGGGGAATAGAGAGAATTAGAGATAGGATCGGCAAATCAGAGATGTTCCATTGCCGATTTCACGAGTTCTGGGAGTAAAACGCGCGCTGCTCGCGGAGGAAGGAAAAGGTTCTGTCCAATCCTGTCTATCCTCCCAACCGGCGACAGCTATAACGAGAGACACGCTGCTCAGACAGGGCAGCCACACACACGCACTAGGCTAAGCCCACTCGCTATTACAGAACCCATTCGGGCCCAGCATATTTAGGATTTCTCAACTTGGCCCGGTTGCTCTTCTTCCTGGTCAGCTCCCAGTTCATTTCTTCCTTGTCGCTCTCTCCTGCCGGTTGTGTAACAGCAACTCTGACATAGGGCTAAGATTGAACCCAAAAAAATGTGTCTTCGGAGTACAATCCGGAAGGCTACTAGGGTTCTTGGTGTCAAAGAGAGGCATCGAAGTGGAACCCCAAAAGATACAGACGATAATAGATATGAAACCTCCACAAAACAGAAAGCAAGCACAACGCTTGGCAGGGAGGTTGGCGGCACTAAACAGGTTCATTGCAAATCTGTAGAGTGAAGTCTACCTTTCTTCAAAATATTGAAAAGCTTCAACCCATTCAGATGGGATGTGGAGCAACAAGAAGCCTTCGATGAATTGAAAAACTATCTGACGAAGCTCACAACACTTACAAGCCCTGATCCAGCCGTAGATTTGTTATTATACATAGCGGCATCCCCTTCGGCAGTGAGCATTGTACTTGTGCAGGAAAGACATGAAGATAACAAATTACGACAGTTCCCAATATATTATGTGTCAGAAGCTCTTGCAGGCCGGAAGAAGATCTACAAAGAACTGGAAAAAGTAGCATATGCACTAGTCATGGCATCCCGCAAGCTTCGCCATTACTTCACAGCTCACAAGATCACAGTACCAACTTCCTTGCCCCTTCGTGACTTGTTTGAGAACAAAGAAGCCATAGGAAGAATAGCAAAGTGAGCTGCAGAATTTGTGGCAAGAACATCGTTGAAATCGCAAGCATTAGCAGACTTCGTAGCAGAATGGACTCCGCTAACTGAAGCCCCGGAAGAAGAACCATCAGAACTGGTCTGGACCGCATATTGTGACGGGGCTTGGGGAGCTACAGGAGCAGGCGTGGCGACGATATTATCCTCACCTTCGGGCGCAAAGCTGAGATATGCTGCCAGATTAGAGTTCCGGTCTATAAACAATACCGCGGAGTACGAAGCCGTCCTCCTCGGACTTCGCAAGGCGAAGGCCTTAGGCGCCCGAAGGGTGCTGGTTAAAACAGACTCAAAAGTAATAGCAGGCCAAATTGTCAAGACGTTTCAGGCAAAAGAACTAGAACTGGTTAAGTATAAAGCAGCAATACGAAGAATGGAAAAATACTTCCTGGGGTTCACAATCAAGAGTATATCGAGAAATGATAACTTCAAAGCAGATGAACTAGCCAAAGCTGCTGCGCAAAATCTACCTATGCCATTAGATATTTTCTACCAAAAGCTGATTGAACCAGCCGCCGAAGATCGAAACCAGCACATTCCGTTGCTATGATTGAAAGCGAAGATTGGCGCTCTCTGGTACTGGCTTATCTTCGTGGTCATCACGAGCCCGAGGATCATGTTGAAGCAAAGCGTATGGCCCAGAGAGCTAGAAACTAAAAAATTGTGGGAAACAATCTGTACAAGGCCGGAGTCTGTGCACCATGGTTACGATGCATATCCAAGGAAGAAGGACAGAGTCTACTAAAAGAAATTCATAGTGGACGGTGTGGTTCGCATATGGGTACACGAGCCTTAGTTGGAAAAGTATACATACAGGTTTTCTATTGGCTGATGGCGATCAATGATGCGGATCACATAGTCCAAAGTTGTCAATAGTGTCAATTCTGGGCGAAGGGGTCAAACAGACCTTCGGCAAAGATATAGCTAATCCCACCAGTTTGGCCATTAAGACGGTGGGGAATTGACATTGTTGGCCAACTGCCAGCCGCTCCAGGAAATTTGCGATATGCCGTCGTTGCGGTCGAGTACTTCTCCAAGTGGATGGAGGCAATGCCACTCGTAAGCATAACATCAAGAAATATACAGAAATTCCTGTGGCAGAATGTCATATGCCGCTTCGGTGTCCTGCACGAAGTAACAGTAGACAATGGCACTCAATTTGATAGTGCAGGATTCAGACACTTTTGCGAAGGTCTGGTGATCAAAGTGCTTTTCACGTCTATATACCACCCATAGTCTAATGGTGCCATCGAGAGAGCGAACGACATCATCTTCTCTGGTGTCGCGAAGCACCTGTAGGGACTAGCAAAAGAGAAATGGGTCGAAGAGTTGCCTAAAGTATTATGGTCATTAAGAACAACGGTAGCAAGACCAATCGGTTTCACACCTTTTTGCCTCCTCTTTGGCGAGGAGCCAATGACCGCAGAGGAATGCAAAAACAAATCATTTAGGGTCATCAACAAACCAGAGCAAGGCGAAGAGTCATCCTCAAAGGATGCCCTCGAGAAATGAGATTGCAGGCCGTCAAAAATCTGGGCAGATATCAACAGGAGACAAGAAAATGGAGAGATTTGGTGCTGCAAAGATTCAGTAATGCATCATCAGTGGGAAAGCTACAAAGCAAATGGGACGGTCCTTTCTTGGTCAAAAGGTCGTTAAGACCTGGCTCATATCACTTGGCTAATATGGAGGGTGAGGAGCTTCCACATACTTGGAATGTGGACAACCTTCGCAAGTTCTACGCCTGAAAGCGATGGCGGCTAAGACAGCTTGTGTAACTTTTCTTTATGCAATTTTTCTTTTCATGTAATCAAATTGTACGGGAACTGCACTCTTTTCCTCACAGGGGGACCCCTTCGCTAGGGGGTGAGGTTTTTAATGAGGCAAGAACCCTTGTAAACATCGATATAGTAGAAGTACCCCCAGAAAATATTTGCTTGTTTCGAGTATCGGTAACTTGTCGTCGAAGTGCGCCACCCTAAGAGCGGGATGACGCACCAATCGACGAGTGAAGGGCCGCAAGTGGACAGCGCAACTAAAGGTGCGAAGTGTCAATGAAAAAAGACGTACACTTTCGACCTTAAGAAACAATAAAATATATATATATATATATATATATATATATATATATATATATAAGCGAAGCCGAAGTGTCGCTCGACCTAAGAAAAGGTGATGCACTTCGAGCCAAAGTCGAGGGCTAAGAGTGCCCCCGCACCGAAGGAAAAACAAACCTTCGGAAGAGAAGCCGAAGTGTCGCTCGACCTAAGAAAATGCGACGCACTTCGAGCCAAAGTGGGGGGCAAAGAGTGCCTGCCCCCGTACCAAAGGAAAAACAAACCTTCGAAAGAGAAGCCGAAGTGTCGCTCAACCTAAGAAAAGGTGATGCACTTCGAGCCAAAGTCGGGGGCTAAGAGTGCATGCCCCCGCACCGAAGGAAAAACAAACCTTCGGAAGAGAAGCCAAAGTGTCGCTCGACCTAAGAAAAGGTGACACACTTCGAGCTAAAGTTAGGGACTAAGAGTGACTACCCTCACAACAAAGGAAAAACAAACCTTCAGAAGAGAAGCCGAAGTGTCGCTCGACCTAAGAAAAGATGACGCACTTCGAACCAAAGTCGGGGGCTAAGAGTGCCTGCCCCCGCACCAAAGGAAAAAAGAAACCTAAAACAACCGCCTTAAGAGCGTTCAATAAAATAAATTTCTATCAGCCGAAGCTACCTGTGACCAAAAATTGAGGGGGGGGGGGGGTGGACGGCGTTTTCGAAAAAGTTGTTCTGTGGCAGTCGCAGGTAGCTGCGGCGAAAAATTGGGGGGACGGCATTATTCAATATTAAAAATACATCGTTGCCAAAGCGACACCCCACATGAATAATCAAGAATATTATTCGCCGAAGAAAACCTCGCTCGAGTAAGCGATAAGGCGTTCCTAACATCCGAAAACATCGCGAAACGCCAATATGTCACTTCAAGCACGATGTCGCCTAAGTGCCCAAAAAAGGAAAGAAGTAATACTGTAAATGCAAAATTTATTCCGCAAAGCGGTCAAGATCAGGATCAATAAAATCCTTATAACACCGACTAAAAGCAAACTGAAAAGCTATGCCTTCACTTGCATGAAAACGCATGGTTGGAGCCAATGGGGACCCAACATGAGTCGAAGTCGACGAAGGCGCTTGAAGATCATCTTCGCTTCCGGTGTGTTCAACTAGTTGCGAAGAGGGGCCGCGGCGATAGCAAAGCTACGACCGGTAAAGTGGAAGCTCTTCGTCATCTTCAGGCTCAATCTTCGGCTCAAGGAGCATGGCCAGACCCTCAACGTCTCCGTGCGTGGTACAACGCAAGTTGCGCTCAGCTCGGCTGTTAACTAACGTCGAGGGGCTAATAGAATTCCAAAATGCTTTGGTCCTAGTATTCATAGCATCGTATGCTTTACACTTCGCATGCCAATACCGCTCAAGCTCAACATCGGGATGACGGCAGCGAAAAGACTCCCAGCAAGAGCAAGACACAAAAAAAATGTCCCTCATCATGGTAACGGGGCAGCCTCTTCGACTACCTGCGCAGTGTCCGAAGGGAGGACTTGCGAAGGGAGCGCAACACGTCAAGAACATTTCATAACAAATGTAAAGTATATTACGTTGCCAATGTATAATACATTGCCCCATCGTATAAGGAAAACTCAAAACAAAGGACGCTTCGCGCTAAATCATCCCACCTTCCCGATATCTTCGAGCGCCGCGGTTGTAGCTTTAGATGAGGGATCATCCCTCGCCTTCACCTGCAAAAGAAATATTTCATAAAAATATATATATATATATATATGGTACGGCCAAGAAGACCACAAAACAAGTAATATGAAACAACGTACTCACTGCCGGTTCATCTCCGCCTCTCGGAGGGCGAGCTCGTGACCCTGTTTGCACCAATAGTTGGTGGTAAATGATCGGGCGGTGGTCTTCGTCGCCCTCATGACGGCTGAAGTTGACATGTCCGTCGGGTAACGGAAGGTAGGCTTTTGAAGTGTGGTATGATGGTCACAGTCTGTCATTTCAATTGACTGCACAAGACTCCAGGCAGCGACCATCGCGCAGAAGTCGCCATACAACTGAGCCGCCGGGAGAAGGCTCCCGCTGGTTTCACTAATCCAACCTATATGTCTGCCCAGCCCGACAAGATCGATTGTTGGGGCCGTCGCTGAGGCACTAATACCTTCGAAGGTATTGCTGATAGCTTCGCACGCAGCGACAGCCTTCGGCTCGAGCTCCCCAAGCGCGTTCAAAGCATCTTCGGAGAGAGCCTTCGCCTCGCTCAGCTCGCCTTGCAGCTGCTGTGCCTTAGCACTCTCTGAGGCGCAAAGTGCCTGCAGGTCACATACTTGCGCCTCAGAGGATTGCAGGTTTTGGCGCAAACATTTCACCTCCTTTTCAGCCACTTGCTTCTCTGAGAGAAGGGTGCTGAGTTCCTTCTCAAGCTGTTCCTAGCGTGACTCAGCTTCCCTCGCTCGGTGCGAGAACTCACGCTTTTGCCCTTCGGCTTTCTCGGCACGCTTCTGCAGCATATCAATTTGGGCATCTGCACTTCGGGCGCGGGCTTCAGATTTCTCTGCCTGCTTGCGCTGAGCCCGCAATATAAGCAAAGCCTGGTGTCGGAGGGTGAACTCCTCAAGCGGGGATCCGGAGGGACCCCCTTTGAGATTCGGCCTGGGGATGATTCTGAATCCGCTTCGTAGGTGAAATAAATGGGAGTAAATGGGATGCAGGTGGAATGGAACGATCGGATGTAGGAAGTAGTAAATGATCAGGGGATTTTTAGACAGGTTCGGGCCACACTGAGCGTAACACCCTACTCCTATGTGTATGCTATAAATGTTCTGAGAATGTCTCTCTGAGTATCTGCTGGGTTACAAGAATATTTGTCTAGTCTAGAGCTTCGTGCTCCTTGTTTTTTGGCTGATCTATGCTTCAGTGTTTGTCGTGTGTTCTCTTCAGCTTGAACTTCGCCGAGTGTTCTGAACTTGTACTGAGCTGGACCTGTCTTTCTCCGGGGAGCCCCCGTCCGGTCTTGTTCATCATCATGCCATTTTTCAAAGGGCGTCGCGGGGAGGGCCCACCGGGCAGCCCGGCGTGCCCGCCCAGTCAGAGCAGGTCTGACACAGCAGGGTGGTAGGCAGGGTGCCTCGAGCTCTGCGACGTTATCCCGAGACGCGCTGGATGACGCGCGATGGGATCCGTGCATTAAATGTCCCCACGCCTCCCTGCCAGGTCGTGGCAGGGACTGACAGCAAGCGTGGGGGAGCAGTTGGAAGTGACAGGCCACGCGCCCTCTTAAATGCAGCATCGGGCCTCTCACCAGTTCACACCTCACCGCTGGGCCTCTATGGGGACCACCGGCGAAGGACTTCTCAAGCCCTCGAGGAACCGAGTGCTCGGGGCCACTGTTCGCAGCCCCGAGCACTCTCTCCCGGATATGCCCTTTCTTGGTCCTTGGGGAACCGAGTGCTCAGGGGCCACTGTTCACGGCCCCGAGCACTCTCTCCTAAAACTGATTGTTCGGGTCCTCGGGGAACCGAGTGCTCGGGTGCTACTATTCACGGCTCCGAGTACTCTTTCCCGGAACTGGCTAATTGGGTCCTCGGGGAACCGAGTGCTCGGGGGCCACTGTTTACGGCCTCGAGCACTCTCTCCCGGAACTTGGCTTTTCTTATCATCAGGGAACTTGGGTGCTCGGGGGCCACTGTTCGCAGCCCCGAGCACCCTCTTCCCGGTACTTGGTCTTCTCGGACCTCGGGGAGATAACCCCCAAGGGAGGGTGCCATGTGGCACTCTGCTGTTCTGGCCTCGGGACTCAAGGACCACCGGTTCTTGTGGCAGCGATAGCAGCCCTCGGGCCCATTGGTAGGTGATGGCCTAGAGACTGCGAATGGGGCCCTCGTCTTCATCGAGGCCGATCCCAGCACTGATGTCACGTGGCCTGTTTTTAGGCACTGGTCTCTTTGGCCCAGGCTTCTGGTACGGCCCAGCGGGGAACCGAACGAACACGTGTCCATCCGACTCCCGAGGTGCGTGATAACGAGGCAGGCGGTGCGCATGGCAACCGCGCAGATCGAGGATCGAGGGAGATTTGCCTGGCCGAATGCATTGCGGAAAGCGCCGTTCGAAATCTCCAGGATATAAAAAAGGAGAGGGGAGCGAACCGTTGCCCCTTTACGCCATTCTTGTGATCATCGCTCTTGCTTTCTTCTTCCTTGCGCTCGAGAGCTCTCGCCCTTCCTTCGGCCCGCAGCGCACTCTCTTCCCCAACCTTCCAGCTCACTCCCCACCCCAAAAAAATGCTGAGGGCAGAAAGTAGCCACCGTGACAAGGGACCTGACAGCGTGCTGCCGAAGTCAAGGATCGTCAATGAGGAGGGGGCGGAGAAGGTCCGTAAACTTATGGTGCCCGAAGGCCAGCGGGAGGCGTCGGTGGTTTCACCGGCGAGCTTTCCGCCCATCACGGACCGACCAGAGCGCATCGTGATCTTCGTCTCCTTCATCGCCGCCGGGTTGGTGCCGTCGTTCTCCACCTTCTTCCTCCAAGTGCTGGACACCTTCGGCATCCAGCTCGTCCACTTGAGTTCGAACTCGGTGGTCATCTTGGCCATCTTCGCGCACTTCTGTGAAATGTTCGTGGGAGTGCCACCGTTGGTGGCCTTATTCCGGCACTTCTTCGTCCTGCGAGCGGCCGGGAAGAAGAGAGGTTCCTCCGGCGTGGACGTCGCCGGCTGCTGCAACTTCCGGCTGCGGGACGGGCTCGCCGAGTTGTACATTCTGCATGTGCTGCAAAGCAAGTGGGAGGACTGGTACCGCGACTGGGTCTACGTCGCCGTCAGCCCTCATGACCGCCTCGCGCTACAGGAGATGACGGTAGAGCCCCACAGGACGAGTTGGGAGGTGGCCCCGACGGAGGACGAGCCTATGCGGCCAGTCCTGAACCGCATCGATGATCTGCGCCAGGCGGGGCTGACCTCGATGATGGTGGTTGCTGACTACTTGCGCCGCCAACTGGCACCCCTGCAGGAACGGGCCTGCCCCTCCTGGATGTACACGGGTCCGAACAACATCACGAGGACCCACATCGGTGAGGAAGGGAACCTGGTGGAGGGAGCGCTGGCGACCCTGCTAAGGGTGGTGACCGGCGTCAAAGAGCTCACCTGGGCGGTCTTTCCCAGAGAGCAGCTGGCGCTCTGCGCGGACCCGGGCCGGGTGGCGCTGCAAGCGACGCTGCCGGAATTCGACGCCCAGGGTTTAGTGGATCGTCTGGGGCGCCGGAACCCCAGGACTATTCAAATTCCTGGGGTGGATGAAGAGGCAGGCGGCGCGCAGTGGACCGATGGCGGGGACGCCACGGGCGGCAGGCCGCATGCCGGCGGTAGGGACGCCACGGGCTGCAGGACGCAGGCCGGCCGTGGAGCTGCTGCAGGCAGCAGCCATCAAGCCGGCGGTAGAGGCACCACCGGTAGCAGAGCGGCGGCCCCGGGGAACAAAGGGAAATGCCCCCGATCGTTCATGCCCCAGCCGTCATCCTCATCATCGCCGTTGCCTCCACGACAATGGCCGGCGGTAGGCAGCGCGAAGGAGGGAGGCCGGGGCGGCCAGTCATTGGGCGCGGAATCCAGGACGGAGGCCAGGTCCAGGGCGCGGGAGCCTGAGGACCCGGGCTGGCCCAGCGGCGCAACAGCGGGCGCCCGAGCCGACCTGCCGCCGGAGGCAAGCTCCACGGTGGCCCCTCAATGGCCTGGGGGCCAGAGCCCCCAACCGAAGGGGAGGAAGGCGGATCCCGGGCCGAAGCCGCAGGGACCGGACTTCAAGATCCCCGAGTCCCGGTGGCAGTACCGCAGACCGAAGTCCACGTAAGTTCCTTTCTTGTCCTGAGCGTGTTCGCCCAGATATTAGTCGGGGTACTAACCTTTTTCATTTTCAGGTGGACAAAGGACCCCGCCGGAGGCCAGAGGTGCCGAGGCCAGCTCCCGCCCCGGGGCCGAGCGCACCGGCGAAACCGGAGCCGCAGGCGCCGCCCTGCCCTGAGCTGAGGGCAGCGGCCGCACCAGAGCAGCCGGCGTTGCCCGAGCCCACCCTGAACTATCTGAGGGCGGAGCAATTGGCTGCTGTGGAGGAGGTCGTGGCGAGGGTGACACCGGCGTGGCAGTTATCAGGGACCCCGAGCGCCTCTGCATAGAGGGCTCGTAGGGGACCCAGCGCCCGGCCACAGTCAAGTCAGGCCCAGAACCCCTCCCGGATGTGTTCGGAAGCGCCCGGGAGGTTATCGAGCGGTTGGAGGCGGCTGTGGCGGCGGATCAAGCTGAGCTTGACAGGGACCGCACCGCCCTTGTCGAAGAGAGGGGCCGGGTAGAAGAGGTCGGCAGGCTCATGGAGGCCCGGATCGCCTCGGCCGGTGCAACCCACGAGAGGTCAATGCGTGCGGTGGCTGAGGAGCGGGAGGCGTTGGAGGAGGTGCGCGATGAGGCTGTCACCGCGCAGGAGAAGGCCACTTGCATGGAGCTGCAGGCGGCCGAACGCGACCAGGCCTCGCGGAGGCGGGCCACGGAGCTGCTCGCTTGGGAGCGGCTGCTCCTTGCTCGGGAGGAGGCGGTCGTCAAACGTGAGAAGTCCGTGCAATCTGCCCAGGTAGACTTAGCCCGCCGAAACGACGAGTTCGAGCGAAGCCGCACCGAAGTCCTTTGTCAGGAGCAGGAGGTCGGGATCATGGCGACAGCTCAGGATGCCCGGGAGGAACAGATTGCACTATGCGAAGTGGAGGCCGCCTCAGCGTCGTCGGCCCTCACTGCCCGGGAGGAGCAGGCCGCCAAGTGGGAGGCCGAGCTGGCCGCCCGGGGGCAGGCCCTCACAGCCTTGGCCGAGCAGGTGAAGCGAGGGCAAGCCGAGGCCCTGGCCACCAGCAGCGTCCCGACCAGCACAGCTGTCGGAGGGTTAAGTCCTGTCGCAGGGATCCTGAGGGACCCCTTTTTAGAGATTCGACCAGGGGGATGATTCTGAGTATGTTTGCTGGAGAAATAAATAGATGTAAATGTGATGGCAGGTGGGGTGGAATGATCCAATGCAGAAAAGAGTAAATGCGCTGGGGGATTTTTAGACAGGTTCGGGCCGCACTGCGCGTAACACCCTACTCCTGTGTGGATGCTATAAATGCCCTGAGCATGTCTCTCAGGAATGTGCTGGTTACAAGAATGTTTGTCTATCCTAGAGCCTCGGGCTCCTTGTTCTTCGGCTTCTATGCTCTTACGAAGGTGTTCTTCGATCTCTAAGCAAGTGCCTTAGAGTTCGAGCATCCTCTGTTTGCTACAACTTGTCTGGGATTGCCTCTACTTTCGGTCTGTGTTCTATTGTCTTTGTCTGTGCCTGCCGGCTGCTTTACATACCCGTCGGCGGTAGCGTACCCTGAAAGGGAGGGCACGAGTTCCAAGGCGCCATAAATGGAAAGGGCGTCATCATGGCCTCTGCGCGAAGTGACGGGGATTGAAATTGCACCCCGCACCTGGTCTTTAGTCGTCATGATGGTGCTGGCAACGGACGCCGTGGAGAGGGCCCACCGGGCAGCCGCAGAGCGGCCCGGCGTGCCCGCCCGGTCTTGTTCGCCTGCCACAGCAGCGCGGCAGATGGAACGCCTCAGGCCTCATGATGCTATCCCGAGGCGCGCCGGATAGCGCGGGATGGGACCCGTGCATTAAATGTCCCCACGCCCTTCTGCTAGAGGATGGCAGAGACTGACACCGAGCGTGGCGGGAGCAGTTGGAGGTGACAGGCCACGCGCGCTGTTAAATGCAGCATCGGGCCTTTCACTGGCTGACACCTCGTTGTTGGACCTCTGTGGGGCCACTGATGAGAAACTCCTTGGGTCGTCGGGGAACCGAGTGCTCGGAGGTCACTGTTCACCTCCCCGAGCACTCTCTCCCGGGAACACCCTCTCTTGGTCCTCGGGGAACCGAGTGCTTGGGGGTCACTGTTCACCTCCCCGAGCACTCTCTCCCGGACTTGACTGTTCGGGTCCTCGGGGAACCGAGTGCCCGGGGGCCACTATTTACCTCCCCGAGCACTCTCTTCCCGGTACTCAGCTTTCCTGGTCGTCGGGGGACTCAGGTGCTCGGGGTTCACTGTTCACCTCCCCGAGCACCCACTTCCCGGTTACTTGGTCTTCGCAGATCATCGGGGAACCTGGGTACTCGGGGACCACTGTTTGTGGCCCCGAGCGCCCTCTCCCGGGACTTAGTCTTTTTTACCTCGCGGAGATGACCCCCGCGGGAGGGCGCCACGTGGCGGATTGCTGGCCTGGCCTCGGGATTCGGGGACCCCTGGTTCCTGATTCACCGATAGCAGCCCCCGGGCCCGTTGGCAGGCGATGGCCCAGAGACTACGGATGGGGCCTTCGTCGTCATCGAGGCCGAACCCAGCACCGTCGCCACGCGGCGCGCTTTTAGGCGCTGGCCTCTTCAACCCAGGCTTCTGGTACGGCCCAACGGGGAGCCGAACGGACGCGCGTCGAGCCGACTCCCGAGGCCCGTGATAACGAGGCAGGCGGCGCGCGTAGCAACCGAGCTGATCGAGGATAGTGCGCCCGGCAACCGCTGACAACCGCGCGGCCTGAGGGAGATTCGCCTGGCGGTTGCACTGGACCAAGAGAATATCGGCCACCTCTCCCTCGGCTTCGAAGAGATCAACCGGCTTCTCAAGGCTCTCCCGAGGGCTATGCAGGAGTTGGCGTCCCGGGAGGGGTGCGCTCTGGCCCAGGCAGTGGCCGAGCACGTCCTTGCCTGCTACCGAACCGAGACCCTACCTTCTAGTTGGAACCGGTCCAATTGGGAGTGGTCGAGGCTGAGGAAGCGGCTGCCCGGGAAGCTGTCCACGACGCCGCCACTAAGGTGGCGGCGCGTGGGAGCCCGCCGCCGGAACCGAGCAGCGGTAGCAGCAGCGAAGCGTCCTCGCCTCCTTCAGAGCTTGCCGACTTAGATTATTTTTTGTGTTTTGACTGTTGTAAATATGGGAGTGATCCCCTCCAGAATGGTTCTTTTTTGAAATATATAATAGAAGCCTTTCTTCGGGATCGAAACTGCAGTGCTTGTCTTGATGCTTTTCGCTTTTCACTTGATGTCCCAAAAAGTACTTAACCAGACCGAGCCCGACCTTCCTTCCCCAAGAGTGAAGTCACCCCGACCACTCATCGCAGAGTAGTGGGACCAACTGAGCATTCAGCCCCCGAGTCCGCAGCTGCTAAGTCAAGAGACAAAGGCATGAACTTCTTTTGCTCGGGAGATAAGTCAATCCAGCGCGGAGCACGCCACGACCAGTGAACACTTTTCCACTCTGCAACCTCTCAGACAAGTAGGCCGGAGACTCGTGCGGGCGAAAATGCGACCAAGAGTCCCCACGGCTTGGTGGTGCCCGGGGTAGGACTGACCAAACCGAGCACCGACAGCCCGCCCCTGGGGTCTAGGCAGTCCCGACCAATCTATGCTCAAGTGGTAGGATTACCCGAGAACCCCAGAGACCGGTAGTGCCCGGGGTACCGCCAAGCCGGCTGAACACTACGGCCACCATAAAGGACTTCGGTTAGCCATCGCCATCCGTACGGTACACCTGACTACTGTCTGTTTCTGTCATTCCGGAAAAAGCGAGCACGTGGGCAGGGTTTTGTGTGCGAGGAGACCATCTCGCCGAACATATTAGAATGCAAGGGTCCCGAGGATAACTCGGGAACAATAGTTTATTGTGTAAGTAAGAATGGAAATTCATATGACTTTAGTCACTCACCGGACAGCTGTCTGCCTTTCGGCCGACCGATCCAAGAGGGGTACACACCCTGAGCTCGGGGTACCCGGGAGCTTGGTTCCCTCGCATGGAGTGCCCGAGCACTGGAAATATGGGTGAGAGAGCCAGGGGCTAGGCGGTCCCGACCACTCATGCTTGAGTGGTAGGATTACCCGAGGACCCCATAGGCTCGAGCAGCGCCCTGGGCACTGAGGCCCTTGCGGTCGAGCTGCTTTATTCTTGATTGTTGATCTGTAAGCTTTAAGAAAATAGAAAAAGACTTCTTTGTTTGGTGTGCTCTGTTAGTGCGGTACTCATTATAGACTGCTTTCATTTTTGGCTCGAGACCTCTCGAATATCCAGACCGGCGAAGTATACAGACAGAGGCATAACTCAGAGGTCCAATGGTTCGGTGGCACCCGGGATAGGACTGGCCAGACCGGGCATCGACAGCCCGCCCCTGGGGTCTAGGCGGTCCCGACCACTCTTTGCTCTAGCGGTAGGATTACCCGAGAACCCCAGAGGCTCGATGATGCTCGGGGCACTACCATGCAATCCGAACACCACAGCCTACCACAACAGACGATCAGCAGCAGCTGCCTGCGCGCATACCGACCGAGATTCGTTTTTATCAACGGGAAAAATGAGAGAGCGTGTTTTTCTCGCACAATCAAGCATCTCACCAAACAGATTAAACATATGGATTCCAGAGAAAGAACTTGAAAATAAGGGTGTATATTGACAATTTTGTACAGAAGTGGTAACTTACATGGTTAGTGGCAGCCCCCGGCCAACCTGGGTGGGGGAGACCCCCGGCCTGGTTGGCCCGAGCACAAACATGTCTGCCTAGGGATAGAACTTGCGTAGATGCTCGATGTTTCATGCGTTTGGGAGTGGCTACCCATCCTGGAGAGCTGTAGGCCAATAGAAACCATGCCAAAAGGCCTTCCCGACCAGCGTGCGGAACGATGCATGGCCACCGCACTCGCCCTCGTGGATCTCAGTGAGAAGCTCACCGCCTTCTGCCCGGGTGATGCATTTCAGGAGGACATCGTCCGTGCCACACCGGTAGAGACCCCCGTCTACTATGGCATAGCGTTTGGACTGCCGTGCAATCCTCTTGGCGGAGGCATCATCCCCGAGAAGGATATTTTCTTTCAAGTACCCTCGGATCTCGTCGATCCACGTGGCATCTTGAGAACCACCGGCAAGCGCAGCGCACTCACCGGGCGGTGGCACCCTGACAGGATTTCCCACTGAGGGCGCTGCCTGGGTTCCCTCAACTAGGCTTGAGGGTTCCCTTCGTCCAGGTCGGTAGGCATTACGGAAGGCCGTGTTAGCCTTTCTTTAAAGACTCTGGCAGGGACGAGCGCCCGGGAAGAAGCCAGGCGAGAGAGGTCATCGGCCAAAGCATTTTCGCGGCGAGATATGTACCGCAGTTCCAGGCCGTCGAAGTGCCTCTCCAGCCTCCTGACTTCCGCTACGCACGCCACCATCTGAGTATCCGCGCACTCGTATTCTTTGGACACTTGGTTGACCACCAGCTGGGAGTCTCCCTTGACCAGCAGGCGATGAATCCCAAGGCCCACCGTGACCCGGAGGCCAACGATGATGCCTTCATATTCCGCCATGTTGTTGGTTGCTCGAAAATGCAGCTACACGACGTACCGGAGTACTTCACTCATTGGGGACATGAGGACCACTCCAGCCCCGGTGCCTTTCAGTGTGAGGGAGCCGTCGAAGTGCATAACCCAGTACCCCGGTGCATCGTGCCCGGGATATGCGGAAATTTCTTCATGGTCGATCTCGGGGACGGGCGTCCACTCTGCCACAAAGTCAGACAAGGCCTGACTTTTGATTGCCTGGCAGCTGACGAAGTGCAGATCGAACTCTGCCAACTCCACTGCCCACTTGATGATGCGCCCAGTGCCTTCTCGGTTTTGGAGGATTGGCCCTAGTGGATACGTAGTAACCACCAAGACCTTTTGCGCCTGGAAGTAGTGGCGTAGATTCCGGGAAGCGACGAGCACCGCATAGAGCAGCTTCTGGACTTGGGGGTACCTTGTCTTGGCGTCTCGGAGGACTTCACTAACGAAGTACACCGGTCGCTATACACGGTGGGCCCGGACTGTGGCTTCACCCGAGGGCTTGTCACAGCCCCCGAGCTCAGCGCAGTGGTCGGGGCCGGCCGAGTGCTCGGGCTCGTCTCCCTGGTCGGGAGGAGCCAGGTGCTCGGGCTTGACTCCTTGGTCGGGAGGAGCCCGGAGAACTAGAGACTGCTCGGGGGTGGCCGGGAGCTGGGACCCAGCACCTTGCCCCGGGCACTCATCACGCTCCACCACCAGTACCATGCTCACGACCTGAGGTGTGGCTGAGACGTAGAGCAATAAAGGCTCACCCTCGGAGGGGGCCACCAGTACGGGTGGTGAGGTAAGGTACTTCTTTAAGTCATGGAAGGCTTGCTCGGCCTCCGGTGTCTAGTCAAAGTGACCGGTTTTCTTCGGGAGTTTGAAGAGGGGGAGCCCTCGCTCCCCGAGCTTGGAGATGAAGCGCCCCAGGGCCACCATGCAGCCAGCGAGACGCTGAACTTCCTTGAGTCGAGCCGGGGGTCGCATCTGCTCGATGGCCCGGATCTTCTCTGGGTTGGCCTCGATTCCTCGGCTAGAGACCAAGAGACCGAGGAGCTTGCCCGCGGGAACTCCGAAGACGCACTTCTCGGGGTTGAGCTTCAAGCGGGTAGTGCGGAGACTGTTGAAAGTCTCAGCTAAGTCCTCCAGCAGGGTGGCACGGTCTCAGGACTTGACCATGAGATCGTCAATGTACGCCTCGATGTTGCGGCCAACCTGAGAATCATGGGTAATGCACACGGCGCGCTGGAAAGATGACCCAGCGTTGCGCAAACCAAATGGCATTGACACATAACAATAAGTCCCCACCGGAGTGGTAAAAGAAGTTTTTTCCTTATCCTTTTTGGCCATGCAGATTTGGTGATAACCAGGATCTTTCGGACAAGCCTTGTTTAAGTCGGTGTAGTCGACACACATGCGGAGCTTGCCATTGGCCTTTAGGACAATGACTGGGTTTGCCAGCCACTCTGGGTGGAGGACCTCTCGGATAAAGCTGGCATCAAGGAGCTTACTGACTTGCTCCTGGATGAATTTCTGGCGCTCGGGCGCCTATCGCCGAACCTTCTGCCTCACTGGCTGTGCGTCAGGGTGCACAGCAAGGTGGTGCTCGATCACCTCCCTAGGGATCCCGGGCATATCGGATGGCTGCCATGCAAACATGTCGATGTTAGCCTGGAGGAAGGCGATGAGTGCGCTTTCCTATCTGTCGCCCAGGTCACCGCCGATTCGGACGACCTGGGAAGCATCTTCGCCCACCACGACCTCCTTCGTAGGAACGGAGGCGTCAGTGGCGAGTTGGGGTTTGGATGAAGAGGGTCCTGGGCCCCCTGGGTGTCCTTCGACCTCGGCCCGAGCAGGGACCAAGGCCGAGTAAAGCTGCTCGGCGCAGGAGACGGCGCTGCCGGTCTCGGCAGCCACGGAGATGTGGCCTACAGGGCCCGGCATCTTAACCGTGAGGTAGGCATAGTGCGTGACCACCATGAACCGAGCGAGCGCCGGGCGCCCGAGGATGGTGTTGTAGGGGAGAGGGACTTCCACGACATTGAAGATGACGTTCTCCGTCCGAAAATCCCGGCTCCCAAATGTTACGGGTAGCTCGACCTGCCCGAGGGGCAGGGTGTGCCCCGATGTCACCACGTAGAAGGGGAGCGACGGCTTTAGGTGCCTAGAAGGCACCTGCAGCTTCTTGAAGGCCTCCCAGGAGAGGAGGTTAGGCCTGCACCCCCGTCGATCAGCACTCTGCTGACGTTTACATTGCATATGGTGGGGGACACTAACAGGGGTAGTCGCCCCACGCCTGCAGTACTTGCGGGGTGGTCCGCCAGGCTGAACGTGATCAGGGTATCCGACCACTTCAGGGGCCTCGCGGCCTCAGTGCTCGGGGTCGCCGAGCACACCTCGCGCCGCATGGTCTTCACGCAGCGGCGGGAGGACGGCGTGTACGCGCCTCCGTCGATGAAGGCGACGGTGTGCTTAGGCACCTGGAACCCGTGCTCTTGGTTCTCGGGGGCGGCTCTGTCGTCGCCGCCCCTGCGGAGATCCTCGCGCTCCTTCTGGCGCCGCTCGACCAGGCCTTTGACCGTTCGGCACTTTGTGAGGTCGTGCCACTCAGTCTGGTGGATCTCGCACCACTTTTCTGGTTCAGGCCTTGCGGGAGCAGGTGCCCTCGCGGGAGCGGGAGCTGGAGCCCTCGCGGGCGCGGGCCTTCTGTCGGCAGCCGCTCGGCGCGCCGACCTGCGGTCAGGACCTTCTGCCAGCCTACGGGCAGGGGCCTCAGCCGGCACGACTGGGGCAGCATTGCGCCTTCTTCTCTTTTTCTTTTCCCACCTGTCAAAGCGGGAAGAACCTGGTTGGTCGGCAGCGGGTTGCTCAGGGCGCGGGACGTGCCATGCCCCAGCCTCCGCCGCCTTAGCGCACTTGTCGGCCAAGGCGAAGAGTTCCGTGGTGGTCTCGACCTCGTGCGTCCCTAGCTTCACGAGCATCCGCTCATCGCGGACGCCTTGCCGGAATGCGACGATAATGGCGTGGGGGGTATCTGCAGGATGGTGTTGCGGACCTAGCTGAAGCATTGTATGAAGCGCGGTAGCACCTCCCCCTCCTGCTGCTTTACGGCGTGGAGGTCGCACTCCAGGCCAGGGCGCGTGAATGTGCCTTGAAAGTTAGCCGTGAACTGGTGGCAAAGATCATCCCATGAACTAATAGATCCCGGGGGCAAGTTCATAAGCCAAGAACAGGCAAAGCACCTCAAGGCTATATGGAAATAATTGGCCATCACCTTTTCACTACCGCCCACCGCTTGGACGGCGGTGGTGTAGATCTGGAGGAACTCGACGGGGTCAATGGACCCGTCGTACTTCTCCGGCAGTTCTGGCCTAAACTTCGTGGAACAGTTGACCCGGCAGAGCTCGCTGGTGAAGGCACGGCAGCCTTTGCCATACCCCGAAGCATGGGCAGCGCCCTTGGGTGGTGAGCGCCGGCGAGCCGGGGAACTCCGGCGGTCATGGGCCGGCATATAGGAAGCCTGGTCCTCTGCCTCAGCCTCCTGCCGGGACATCCGATGGTGCGCGAGGGTGACGCGCGCATCTTCGGTGGCCCTCCGCTCGTTTAGGTGCAAGCAGAGGTCCTGAGCTCCGGTTGTGGCCAGGGGGGCGGCACTCCGCCTGGAGGCCCCCCGGCCAGTTCGGCCGCCATCTGAGGATGGCCCGGTATTGGTTGCGCCGCGGTGGGAGGTGGCACGGGAGCTTTTGGCCAGCAACTGCCGGTGAGCCGTGCCCACCAGAGCGGCCACCTCCTGGAGCCAGTGGCCTTCTGGGGTTTCCCCTGCCGCCTAGACAGGCGGGTGCCTGAGGAGCACTTGCGCCGCAAGTAGCGCGCTCCCAGGACTGGCGTTGCCAAAGGAGAGCCTGCGTCGTAATGGCGCCCGGCGCTGTCCGGATGCGGATCTTGTGGCAGGAGTTTCTGCCACTTGCTGAGGGTTAGGCGGCGCGCCTGCAACAGCTGCAGCGGACCTGCTGGGCCCAACGCCATTGTCCCCATGAGAGGAGAGCACCGTATGGGAGGACTGTGGCTGCTGCTGTTGAGGAGCAGCAGATACTGGGGCCTCCTGGGCAATGGGCTCCATTTCCTCACTAGAGCTAGAGCCGGTGCGTTGGAGGCGATGTCCACCTGCCATCTTTTCTGGCGAGAACAAAACGAATTCAGGGATGCAACCACACTACCTGGTGCGCCAGCTGTTGGAGGGTGAACTCCTCAAGCAGGGATCCGGAGGGACCCCCTTTGAGATTCGGCCTGGGGGATGATTCTGAATCCGCTTCGTAGGTGAAATAAATGGGAGTAAATGGGATGCAGGTGGAATGGAATGATCGGATGCAGGAAGTAGTAAATGCTCAGGGGATTTTTAGACAGGTTCGAGCCATACTGAGCGTAACACCCTACTCCTATGTGTATGCTATAAATGCTCTGAGAATGTCTCTCTGAGTATCTGCTGGGTTACAAGAATATTTGTCTAGTCTAGAGCTTCGTGCTCCTTGTTCTTTGGCTGATCTATGCTTCGGTGTTCGTCATCTGTTGTCTTCAGCTTGAACCTCGCCGAGTGTTCCGAACTTGTACTGAGCTGGACCTGTCTTTCTCCGGGGAGCCCGCCTAGCTTATATACCCGCCGGGGCCGTAGCGTGCCCAGAAAGGATGGCGCGAGTTCCAAGGCACCATAAATGGAAAGCAACCATCATGGGCTTCTACGCGAGGTGACGGGGAGGGTTCAAAACATGCCCCCCGTCCGGTCTTGTTCGTCATCATGCTGTTTTTCAACAGCCACCGCAGGGAGGGCCCACCGAGCAGCCACCGAGCAGCTCGGCGTGCCCGCCCGGTCAGAGCAGGTCTGACACAGCAGGGCGGTAGGTGGGGCTCCTCGAGCTCTGCGACGTTATCCCGAGGTGCGCCGGATGACACGCGATGGGACCCGTGCATTAAATGTCCCCAAGCCACCCTGCCAGGCCGTGGCAGGGACTGACAGCAAGCGTGGGGGAGCAGTTGGAAGTGACAGGCCATGCGCCCCCTTAAATGCAGCATCGGGCCTCTCACCAGTTGACACCTCACTGCTGGGCCTCTGTGGGGACCACCGGCGAAGGACTTCTCAGGCCCTCGGGGAACCGACTGCTCGGGGGCCACTGTTCTAGCCCCGAGCACTCTCTCTCGGATATGCCCTTTCTTGGTCCTTGGGGAACCGAGAGCTCGGGGGTCACTGTTCACGGCCCCGAGCACTCTCTCCCAGAACTGACTGTTCGGGTCCTCGGGGAACCGAGTGCTCGGGTGCCACTGTTCGTGGCCCCGAGTACTCTCTCCCGGAACTAGCCGATTGGGTTCTCAGGGAACCGAGTGCTCAGGGGCCACTGTTTATGGCCCCGAGCACTCTCTCCCGGAACTTGCCTTTTCTTATCATCGGGGAACTTGGGTGCTCGGGGGCCACTGTTCACAGCCCCGAGCACCCTCTTCCCGGTACTTGGTCTTCTTGGACCTCGGGGAGATAACCCCCGAGGGAGGGCACCACGTGGCACTCTACTGTTCTGGCCTCGGGACTCGAGGACCCCCAGTTCCTGTGGCACCAACACCTGGAATGTCGCACGGATATGAGCAATCACCATAAGGACACAATAATAATAATGGAACATGCTGGTATACCTTCGCAATTGCCACATCGGAAGCGTCAAGAAGTTCGTTGATGGGCTTCCGGCCGAGCGAAATTTCAAGCTCGGGGAGGACGAAGGTACTAAAAATCTTCTTCGTGTCATTGACCTCCCCAGCGCTTGGTTCGAAGGATGAAGCCTTGAACGCCTCGGGCGCTATGGACTTCGCGTCAAGTAGCCTGCCGTGGCCCATCAACCCTTTTCTGCCACGGTGTGGCGCGCTCGGGGTCGACGTCTTAGTCCCGAAAGAGGAACTCGAAGGTGACGACGGCGAAGAATAGGCTACCATTTCAATATTTTTGGCTCCTTCAATTTCGGTAGCCTCAAGGATGGTTCCTGTCTCTGTTAACTCCTCGTGTCGCTGAGAATCAACGTGGGGAGGTCCACGCGAGATCAAAACACTGACTTCGGAGGCCGGGGCTCCTGGGTGCCTTTTGGAGTTTCCCGCCTGGGCACGTCGCACGGCGCGGCCAAACCCTCCAGAGACATTTCCTCGTGGGAAACATCAGAGGCAACTTCATGTGGCCTCTTCTGAAGGGCAAGCGGCTTCTTTTTCCTACCACCTTGCGGTGATCGCTCGGACTATTTCCTTTTCTTCATTGGGCCAGTGGCAACCTCTTCGCCGACATCTTCCGCCAGAGAGCCATCTCCGGTACCCTGCAGCACTGCGCAAGCCTTTGACCTTTCCCTGTAAGAAAGGCCCCGGTATTCCAAGACTCGATTGAGTCTTCGAACGAGGCCTTGTTTGGCGCATAACTGTGTTTTGCCCGATGTAAATTTGCCAACAAGCATTATAGCTCTGGCCTCAACTTTGGACACCGACAAATCTGGAAAAGATCAATACGCATCAGAAAATGCAGCCAAAGTTAAAAATTATATATGGATGTTTTACAGATAATTGCATACCCGTGAAGCCGTGTACAGGAGGACAAGGTCGGCAAAAACCCTCGGGCCCTTTCTCCCCAAATTCCGGGATACTCCAATCCCGGCTAAGAGGCCAAACCCCAGCAGCTATAAATTCCTCTACCAGGTCGCAGGTGGATAGATACTTTGTGCACCTGGCGAAGGCTTCGAGAGCTGTTTGTTGGGATGCTTTCGCACGTCTGGCGCACGGTTTCCCCTAACCTCCTCACATTTCGACACAAGAAACTCTTCGGCATCCACCTTGTGGTAGAACCACCACTGAGTCCAGTTGCTCGGCCATTTGTTCTTGTATACGATGACGGGCATAGTTAATCCAGCGCGGTACGCGAAGTTCAAACAACCGTAATGAGCCTCGCTCTGGACTCCTCGGGCGAAGACCGGTTTTCGTTGGTGATGAAGACGATGAGCAGCAGCAAAGGCCCTCGCGGATGCCTTCGCTCCCTCTGACCGAGCGGCCCAAGCGAAAAGCCCCATCCTCACTATCGCATTGGGTGTCAGTTGGTGGAGATAAACTTCAAATAATTTCAGCACTTTAATAACCATATCATTGCAAGGCAGATGAAGACCTGCTCAAAAATAATGAACAAATACATCCGCTTCATCGTCAGCGGGCTCCAGTGTCTCCTGCTCGCCGGGGAGCCAAACTTTGGAAACATTGTTAATCAACCCCTCCTTCACGAGACTTGCTAACACTTTGTCATCCACCTTGGACTGCCCAATCCAGTACGTCTTTGGGCGAGAAGACCTGGCCTTCGGTGCCATTCGGATCAACGAGGATGCCTTGAACAGGAAAATACGCTAAGAGCTGAAAGGGGGCTTCGTCCGAGAAAGACCTAGAAGACCGTACGAGGCTTCGTACGAGAGCGAAAGCTTCAGCAAAGGCGCGGTAAAAACAAGTGACCGCGGGGCGATATTTATAGCAAGGGGGGCGACGGTTAAAACTGCGCGCATCAAAACTTGAACCGACGAGGAAAATTACGCTTCAGTATACATCGAGGACATTAAATGCATATCAACTATACAGTTACCAAGGGGCCGCATGGTCATGCTAAAAAAATTAAGCAATTTCAACGAAGTGCATCCGCCACATTAGACTTTGAGAGGCCGAAGGGGACGGCGTTGAGATACATCTTATAGACTACAGGTTCGGCCCATCGAAGATAAACCATACCAGTAGGGGGCTACGATTGGGGATGATCTCCCGCCCCCCTCTTCGGAGGATAGCTCGAAGTCTACTGGAAAGATCGCATGCTTGTCATTGCAATTCCGTTTTAGGGACCTCATCTGAAGGTGGCGAAGATTGCGAAGCTCCATCGGTCGAAGGGTGTAGGTGTGCCCGCAGTCTCGATTTCCCGTGCCGGTGAAGACGGAGGCGAGCCTTCGACCGAAGGCTGAAGTCCGTGCCAGCGGTCCTGATTGACCGCGGCGGGCGAAGGTTAAAGCCGACCTTCGCTTGGAAGCCGAAGGCCATTGAACGGACGATGGAATGGAGAAGACTTCGGCGGATCTTCGGAGACGAAGATCATGGCTGGACAGTAGGGCCCGTTTTGGTCGTTTGGGGCAGAGCTGTAATTATGTAAATATGCTCACTTGTACTATAATGCCCCTAGATATTCCGAGAATGTAGCAAGTAAAAGGGTAGGACCTGTAAACCACACCTGGAGTGATCGAGTACGGGCTATAAATAGGGCCATACTGTACCCGGAAGAAGGATCGATAAACTGTTCCACCCCAAACACGTGTCACCCCGAGGACCCTTCGACATCCCTGTAACTGAAGGTCCATATTGTCTGGGATTTTGGTCCCAACACTTTTCATCTCCGATCGTATGATGAACTCGAAGGAAGGACATCTTGGTAAAGGTAGCAACAACGACAACAACAAACATCCACTACCAGAACACCGCCCATCTCAATTCAACATGGAGCAACTCTTGGTTATACAGATCCCTCAAACCATGGCTTAGTCCATGAAAAGCCTGCAACAAGTTAACCAAGCTTCAGATGTGGAACACAAGCGTTATGGGATGGAAGATAACTAGAAGATGGAGATGCCCTTCCCATATCAGCAATCCGGAAGTAATTCTTGTCTTTAGACTATAACACCCCCAGCAGCGTCAAGTTCAACCCCAATCCATTAATGATCAAGGACGGAACCCCAAGGACCAATAAAACACCCGGGCACAAGGCAGTACTTAGGATCTCAACCTCAGTGATTGGGTAATTACCTACAATGAATTTCAACCGAAAAAGGCTAAACATTTCAAGAAGTGCAATGAAGAAGGCAATCCTATCAGTCAAGTTCCAAAGAAACTGTAGAAGAAGAAGATGTCATTCCAAGGATAGGGAACCAATGCACGTCCCTATGTGTCAACTCAAGCTCCTCAGCAAGGGCCTATACTCCATCCCAACAATCAGTATAGGCCTCAATCACCTGTTCAACACTCCGATTATCAGACACCCTGTTCTACTCCATTTGCCACTCCTCAAGCCAAGAAAAGCCTAGCTACTTCCACCTCTGGCAAAGGATGTTACCATTGCGGAGGAGAAGGACACTGTCGGAGGGTGAACTCCTCAAGCAGGGATCCGGAGGGACCCCCTTTGAGATTCGGCCGAGGGATGATTCTGAATCCGTTTTGCGGGTGAAATAAATGGGCGTAAATACGATGTAGGTGGAATGGAATGATCGGATGCAGGAAGCAGTAAATGCTCAGGGGATTTTTAGACAGGTTCGGGATGCACTGAGCGTAACGCCCTACTCCTGTGTGTATGCTATAAATGCTCTGAGAATGTCTCTCTGAGTGTTTGCTGGGTTACAAGAATATTTGTCTAGTCTAGAGCTTTGTGCTCCTTGTTCTTCGGTGCTCTACCTCAGCTCGTACTGAACTCGGCTCAGTTAGTGTTGAACTCTACTTCGTCTGTGCTTCACTTGGCTACTGTCCTCTTCTCTGGGGAGCCCGCCCGACTTAAATACCCACCGGGGCAGTAGCGTGCCCAGAAAGGGATGGCACGAGTTCCAAGGCACCATAAATGGAAAGCAACCATCATGGGCTGCTGCACGAGGTGACGGGGAGGGTTGAAAACGTGCCCCGTCCGGTCTTGTATGTCATCATGCCGTTCTTCAACGGGCGCCGCGGGAGGGCCCACCGGGCAGCCACCGAGCAGCCCGGTGTGCCCACCCGGTCAGAACAAGCCTGACACAGCAGGGCGGCAGGCGGGGCACCTTGGGCTTCACGATGTTATCCCGCGATGGGACCCATGCATTAAATGTCCCCACGCCTCCCTGCCAGGTCGTGGCAGGGACTGACAGCAAGCGTGGGGGAGCAGTTGGAGGTGATAGGCCATGCGCCTTCTTAAATGCAGCATCGAGCCTTTCACTAGTTGACACCTCACCGTTGGGCCTCTGTGGGGGCCACCGGCAAAGGACTTCTCAGGCTCTCGGGGAACCGAGTGCTCGAGGGCTACTGTTCACAACCCCAAGCACTCTCTCCCGAATATGCCCTTTCTTGGTCCTCGGGGAACCGAGTGCTCGGGGGCTACTGTTCACAACCCCGAGCACTCTCTCCCGGAACTGACTGTTCGGGTCCTCGGGGAACCGAGTGCTCGGGGGCCACTGTTCATGGCCCCGAGCACTCTCTCCCAAAACTGACTTCCCTTGGGTCCTCGGGGGACTCGGGTGCTCGGGGGCCACTGTTCACAGCCCCGAGCACCCTCTTCCTGGTACTTGGCTTTTCATGTCGTCGGGGACTTGAGTGCTCGGGGGCCACTGTTCGCAGCCCCGAGTACTCTCTTCCCGACACGTGGTCTTCTCGGGTCATCGGGGAATTCGGGTACTCGGGGACCACTGTTCATGGCCCCGAGCACCCTCTCCCGGGACTTGGTCTTCTCATACCTCGCGGAGATAATTCCCACGGGAGGGCGCCACGTGGCACTCTCCTGATCTGGCCTCGGGACTCGGGAACCCTTGGTTCCTGTGTCACCGACAGACACATTATGAGATATAGTCCTAAGATGTACCCCAATCAAACCCAGATCAACCATCAGCCTCGGATTGAGATCTCAGATCAGCAGTTAGAACGTCGTGACTTCCAAGCTGCAACTCAAGATAGTCAAGATCGATAGGGTCTTGTCAAGCCCAAAGAAGCTCTGGGTGCAGAAGACAAGCAGAGCAACAAGAAGAGGAAAAGAGCCTTGGAAGACCGACAGGCAAACCACAGTTCTTGGCTACGTTCCACGCCAGAACAAGCACTTGGTTTTGTTAATCACGAAGTCCCCCAGGTCGAGAGCAAATCCCTGAGTACCCCTACAAGGAAGGCGTGTTTCTGTTGTGGAGAAGAAAGACATTATGCTAACTGATGTCCCATGAGGATTCTTGTGCCTGACGCGAAGAAAGTGTGTTTACACTGTGGAGATGAAGGACACTTTGTCAATGAGTGCTCTAAAAGGTATCGTTCTCCTCCCAATGAGAAAGCATGTTTTCACTATAGAGGGCCCCCACATCGAATCTACAGGTGTCCAACAATGTATCCTACTTTGGATCAACCTGAACTCAATATTCGGAAGAAGTTCTCAACTAGCCACAAGAAGTTTCAAGCTCCTACTTAAAGAAAGATCAGCTCAACTAAACCATGATCAGTATCAGCTCGACAACATCAAGACCAAAGAAGCTTACTAGACATAAGAATATTCCTTGTGATGTATTTCTTGATCAACTCTGTAATAAAGATTCCAGAATGGATTATGTTTTCCTTCATAGAATCAAACTCTGTTGTAAGTTATACCTTATCAATGTCAATCCATTGTTTTGCAAGATTCTTCCTCTTTCTGTAGAACCGGAAAGGAATCTCAATTTGTACTAAGAAAAAATCTGGGTAAGTTCAACCTGTCAATTTACAATATTCTAAATTCATTTGATAGTTTTTGTTATGTTACAGAAATGCAATACAAAAAATGATGCATACTTTTCTAAGTTGCTAAAAAGGTTAATCCAAAACAATATTCATAAAATGTTTGGCTTGCCTGTTGATCGTTAGATAAGGTTCTCATGGGTTTGACCTGTTTAACTTCAGCAACAACTGCAAGTGTAAAACGAGCTACAATCATACAGAGATCAACTCATATGGGTATTTGGACTGAATTGTAAACTCTAAGTTGTTGGGTCAAGAAAATTCTCCCTGAATAGAGTTGCCTAGAGCTCCGAACCACTCATGCAAGGCTTCAATTATTGTGTAATATGGATTTGTTGCCTGCGCTAAATGATGCTTGATGCGTATGAGAGGATGAGGCGGATGCAGTTTCCTGATCCTTCATGTGATTTAGTCATTTGTGTTTTCTTCCTGTAGCATTGAAATCCAGTTCTGAACCCAACATTTTACCGGAGAGAAACATCAACAATGATAACATGCATCAGTTGACCGTTAACAAAAAAAAAGTGTGCATGCACCACTTTGTTTGATCAGTACAATGATTCAAACGAATTTTTGAAATTAGTATTTCTATTAATTCTTGCTGTGTTATCTGTTTTCTACAAAATAATTTTAGACAATATATATATGTTGTGCTGCTATTCAATTAGCTATACAAGTAACTTTTTCCTTCGCACCTCCATTTGCACTATAATAAGAATGGGCTATTAATTCTTACTGTGCTATCTGTTTTCTACAAAATAATCTATATAAGTAACTTTTTTCTTTGCACCTCCATTTGCACTATAATATGAACGGGCGTAGCGTAGCAAGCCAATCTGCCTAGTATTAAACTGGGAACAGCAGTACAGCCCCTTTTACAACTGGACCCCAAACAGCACAGAAATTGAAAAGGAGTACAATGAGGCCCTCAGCATCATCATCTTCGCAACCTACGCCTTCCGCCGTGCAACCCGTCGTCGTCCAGCCGCAAAGCGACGCGAAACAACGAAGGCAAAGATCACCCCTCCTGCTGAAGTGAACGAACCTTTAGAACCGCAATAGTCAGCACCGCCATTTTCCACTGTGAAAAGACCATGGACAGCTTCATCGCCAGAAACAGCAGAGGAAAACCAATTCCGGCACCACCATGCCCGACGTCGTCGAAGATGGAGGCCTAGAAGACTAAACTGCCGTCACCAGATCGAAATCCGGCCACCCAAGACGCATACTTCCCGCCCCCTTCCGCACATATGAACCTACACAAACCAGGCCGGTAGCACCAGCTGCGACACCGGTGCCCCAGCATCACACACATCACACAACCAAACACAAACCTCACCCAGCTAGGACCTCTACACAGAAGGTTGAGGACAACCCGGCTGGTGATGAACTTCATCGGCGAAAGCACCAGCAAAATCAACAGCAACCCGTCTAATCCATGGATTGCAGCAGCAAGAAGATCCATGGAGATGGAGCAACAGCAAAAGCAACAGAATTCTCACGAAAGCAAGAGCAAAGAACCTATGCCGGCGTTGGAGAAGAACAATTTGCCACCGCGAAAGCAACAACAAAGAAACGCCGAACCGAGCGAGAGAAAAACCAAACTAAACCTAAAGGAACATAGGTCTACCCTATTGCTAGACAAGAGGAGGGTCCCTCACCCTGCTCGACGCCGGCGGCGAGCCGGAGACGGAGGGGAGGGGCCAGATCCGGCTCACGACGAGAGGCTTCCCGAGATCGCTTTTTAGTGTAGCACGAGTCTATCAGCTCGGAGCTCCCCCCTAAGTCCGGCCAGGGTTCTTACTGATGAGGTCTTGGTTACTTGAGAGTAAGCATCTACTGACAGATCACGGTATCCATACGAAAATGAATCGCACTGATTCATCCAAATGTTGCGCGTGTTTTTTGGGAGGCTGGTGAGAAATGGGCTTAGGGTTAGGGTTATCGAAAATTCGTGGTTATTGTGAAAATTGCTTAAAATTTAGTGAGAGTTTGTTCAAAATTTACTCGATTAAATTTGTAATTCGGAGAAAAAAATCGACCGCATCGGTATTCGGTAACCGCTGGAATTGGATCGGTTACCAAGCGAATTTACCGATTTATCGATAGGTTTTTCCGCATTGATCGCATTTCTCGGTAATCGTTCGGTTTTTCCAATTTATCAAGCGGTTTTCTCGAATTTGAGTGAAGTTCAATAAAAAAAATCAAAAAATGGCTATGTTGGGGGATGATCTCCCGTACCCTTTCGGATGGCGAGTCGACGTCCGCCGGTGGTTGAGCACTGATAAATATTGCAGTTGTGTTTCAGGAAGTGCAGGCGAAAGCTCTGGCGGGCCTTCGGTCGGAGGCCAAAAGTTGATCCACAACGCCAACTACCAGCATAGGTGAAGGCTCTAGCGGACCTTCGGTCGGAGCCCGAAGGTCGACCTGTGACGCTGAGGATCAGAATAGGCGAAGATCCTGGCGAACCTTTGGGTGGAGACCGAAGGGTGACCCGGGGTGCAGCGTCGAGATTGGCCGAAGGTGCTTGGTGGGCGTCGAAGCCCGCGTAGCTGCTCAGGGTATAGTTGTAAATGTGCAGATGTACTTGATGGTACCATAATACCCCCAAATATGCCAATAATGTGGCAGTTGGGGGGTTGAAACTGTAAATCCTAGCGTGAAGTGGTTGAGTACGGGCTATAAAATAGGCTAGCACTATAACTGAGGTGACAGAGGAATTAAGATTATCTCACCCTCTAAACATGTGTTACACTCTGAAGCCTTCGGCTTCCCCTCCAGTTGGAAGGTCTTCCTTGTCTGGGGACTTAGGTTCCAACAGTTGGCGCCGTCCGTGGGGATTGAACAGACTGAAGCCATGCCACCAAAAAAGAAGACGAAGCCACTCGGTACATTAGGGACATTGCCGGAGCGCCCGGCTCCAACCGGGGCTTCGGCTAAAACGCTCCCTTCGGTGGTACAGGGTCCAAGCAACGCTTTGACTGGTGGAGTCGGTGGCAGCCACCAAGAACACGATGGTGTCGATGTGGCGCCCCCGGGCGATAACGGAGATAGCCGTGAAGCATCCATCCAGGATGACGCAGCAAGAGTGCCCGCTTCGAGGCTTTGGCAGAAGAACGAAGAAAGGTGCATGTTGATGAAGAGTGGGATGACCTGGGTAACTTCGGAGAATATGAAGATGAAGATGAGACAGAAGAGGAAAGAACAGCCAGGCTAGAAGCCGAAGAATTGGAGAGGCAGATTGCGCAGAAAAAGTGCGTGCTGGATAGCTTGGCAGCAAGTCGGAAGCCGCGGAATATCACCGGCGAGCAGAAGAAGCCAGAAGAACACTAGAGAAAATGCAAGAAGAGATTGACATGCTGCATCGCACAAATGAAATGGCTCACCACATGACTCCGTCAGAAGTCATAACACGACTGGCGCAGGACCTTCGGCGACGGTCATGCGCGGGTGATCCAAAGTCACCGCTCTCCGTTGGCTTGCAGAACCAGCCGTGGCCTTCGGGCTTCAAGATGGCTAGAGTGGTAATGTTTGACGGAGAGTCAGATCTGAGAGAGTTTGTAATAAGTTTCCAGGCGGCTGTGAGGAGCCGACCAAATAGTATTCAAACTAATCATCAGGCGGATCATTAACATAATCACAACCACGACGATTAATCAAAATATCGCTCCGGTAGTCCCGACACGTGTTTTGTGCCCAAGGATCGGAACACATGCCTTCCAACATATTCATCACAATATAGTTTAATAAAGAGCAGGTAATTAAACATTTATATTACAAGGCTTTAAACATGCAGCTGTTTCCATAATTTACATCAAAAGGAAACAACAACTAAGCAGCGAAAGATAAACCTATATAACAAAAGCCGATGACGCCATATGCCCTTAGGCACCGTCCCAAATGTACCGAGTTCAGAGTAGAGTGTGCTACTCCTGCCCGCCACCCTGATCGGTAGGCACAAAGTAGCCGAACACCGCCTCTTCCTCGCCAACCTGTGAACCTACATCAACTTAAGGGTAGCACCCTGAGTACGAAGGTACTCGCAAGTCTTACATAGTATGGGTATATATTTTCGACTCCAAGGATCATGTGTTAAGCTGGTAGCAAGAATTAACATGCTTAAGTTAATTAAGCAGTAAGCATCTTAGACATAGGTGTGAGCAACTAACTTAACCAACTTATATGAAACTACCCTACCATAACCAACAACTGAGCATATGTAAATGTAACAACAAGTATATCAATGTGCACAAGTGCCAACTCGAACCACCAACCACCAACCACTATACCCAGACCATAATCACATGCCCAACCATCAACCTCATGCCATAATCAACAAACCACAACAGGAACTCTACGACCGGGTGCAGATAAGCGATAGACATGCTCATAACCGAGAGCGTGGCAGTTCAAACTGTTTATACACCTTGCAGGGGGATACTCCTGGACCCATACGACACGAGGACCATACAGCTTGTGCCACCCGCTAAAGTGCACACAAGGGGGTACCTGTGATAACCTTTCCCAACCAGCCCTAACCGTGTGGGGCATGCATCGCTCGGCGCGGCGATACTAGAACTACTCTCGGAGCAAACTAGTACCACTTACAAGCCCGCTCACTCACACCGTCGATGTTCACGCCCACAAAGCCACAGCTGCGAAGGTATTCGACTCGCCTTACCATTAGATCGGCATGTGGTGAGTAAGGTAAGTGCTAAAGTCGACTACCCCGACGATCGACGTTAAACGATGCAAGCGATCTATGGTGCTCGGGTTTCCTCTCCCGACCTACCCCCTGAACTTTCCACCGAGGCAGACGACACCCCTAACACCGCCCACATCTCGTATCATACTCACCACTCACCAACCATACCATCACCAACAACATGTAATTGTAAACGGTAATAGATCCTATCCTTGCGAACAACGAAGAATGCCGTCGTTTGACTTCTACCGAAATACCTAAGCATTGCTAAGCATAGCGAAGACCTTTAGACATCAACATCACCTCTAGGCTTCAAGGAACATACATGAAGTCGTGACCAAGGTAGAAGAATGCAACGGCATAGGTTCTACCCAAAGGTACCCGACACATGCATACATACATAAGCATAGATAACATTTTAGACTTTCAAGTTAACACGGTGCAATATGATAGATGCTTGTCTTGCTGCCCTGGATCAGAAAGATACGGCGCGACGGGATCACCTTCGGCCTCCGGAATCGACTGATCGGCGGTCACTATAAGACATACACGCGTGCAATGCCATGAGTATGAACAAAGTGCAACAATGCATGCCTCAATATGCACAAGATGAAATGCCATAAAAATATGCTTTACAATGCATGAAAACATTTTTCCTAGCTAGGTCGACCTCCTCACGCCCCCCCCCCCCCCCCCCCCGTATATACACAGTAGCCGTTGTAGTTTAGGCTTGGGTTTAGCTTAGATTATTCTGTTTAATACAGTTTCACCGTTTATCAGTTTGTTGAACTCCAAACTCGAGTGCTTCATTGGTAATTAGCAATATTCAGATTGCATCTTCTTGTTCTTGCTTGTGTTCTCGATTCGCTTGCAGGAAAAGCCTTCTTAGCAAGGTCAACCGCGTCTTGGCACGGTTGACAACCACAGAGTAGTGGTGTAGTGGTTGCGAGGGTTCTTGATCTATTTTGATTGGAGCCTTTGGATCATCAACGTCGAAACTCCACTAATCGACTTATTATATTACCTTTGGAAGATCGAGCAAACGCGCATCAACCACCCTGTGCCTTGCTCATCTTTGGTAAAACCCGGGTCTTTGCTGACTTTGATAAGCTGCTTGATTTCCAAGATCTTTTCATCCTCAAACTGACCCTTCCTTATTTCTTGTTCTAGCGTTGAGTCTATTTCCATTGCAACTATCTTGGAGAAACCTTCTACGAATTGATGCTAATAACCTGCTAGACCCAAGGAACTACAGATCTCCAAAATATTCTACAGTGGTTTCCCGTTCAGAACATCTCTCACTTTGGATGGGTACACAGATACACCTCCTGCTGATATACTAAGACCTAGGAAGGGAACTTCCTTCTACCAGAACTCACACTTGCTCAACTTAGCATACGGCTGGTCCTCCCTGAATTTTTGCAATACCATCCTTAGGTGTTCCTTATGCTCTTCCTCATTTTTGTAGAAAACCATAATGTTGTCGATAAATACCACAGCGAACTTGTCCAAAGACTACATGAAGACCTTATTCATTAGATACATGAAGTAGACAGGGGTGTTGGTCAATCCAAAAGACATGACTGTTTACTCATATACTCCATAACGGGTGATGAAAGTTGTCTTATGGATATCTGATGCTCGAATCTTCAAGTGACGATATACTAAGCGAAGATCGATATTGGAGAACACACACGCACCTCTACGCTGATCAAATAAGTCATCGATCTTGGGAAGAGGGTACTTATTCTTGATGGGCCATCCCTTTTCTTTGCGTCGTCTGGAACTTGGGACATCATACTCCATTGCATCTGCACAGCAATCTCCACGATAGCCATCGCTGCCGTGTAGCTCAGCAACCAGACCTTCGCGTTCCTCTCCACCGAAGTACCTGCGACAGCATCCACTACCACCGTGTATCTTGAGGTTGGTGCCGCAACCCTTGTTTCTTCCTGATTCTCCCCGAAGTCCGATTGCTGCAGATCCTCCGCCGTTTGCATATGAGGGCGATGCAGATCTGGTTGGGATTTGGGTGTGGGTGAGTTCCTCTCAGAGTAGGCTGCCATCGGGCTGCAAGAGGAAGAGAGAGGAGACGGAGGTGGAAGGGCCAGCGAGACAAGCATCCAGGCACTCCTGCCATTGTCCAAGTGGAAATGGGGGTAGAGAGAGGAAGAAGAGGATGGAATATGGGTCAAAAATTTTTGCAGCTGATAAACATCGTTTGTTTAGGGCCTAAGCAAATCTCGATATAGTACCTGCAGTGTCATTATCTCTTCATAAAAGAAAAGGAAAAGAAAGACATAAAAGACTTTGTTTGATTCAGCTTAGTTAGTCCGAATATTTGAATAATGTAGAGTACCTAGTCCGTATAATGCATATGGCTCATGACCTTTATGCATATCTGAAGTTTTACTTTATCTTCTTCCATAGTTTGGCCTTTTCCTGAATTATTTGTTTGGACTCTTTGTATCACTATTATGTTGTGATGGGAGTCTATGTTGTTTAGTGATTTATCTGAAACTAACCCATAATGCTTTGTTTGTTTCTTAAAAAAAAAATACAAGGCAACATAACCAGGAACACACAAGGAGTGAAGGGACCTAATATTGGTACAAAGGAAAAAGGAAAAAGAAGAAGGTACATTGCACAATCTGTTGCTACTCTTTAGATTAAAATTAAAATTAATAATATGTTGTTTGAACAAGGCTTATTAACCTATACAGTCAGGTGTGTGTGCTTTGTTTATTTTTTATTCATTTATATTAGAATTTTGATTGAACTAGACAATGTTTATGGTCGACACTTGTTCGTATAGTTACTGAGAATTGTGATTACAATGTGTGTAATAAAACATGCATCATTCACAACTGAAATCACTGAAGATAGTTCTTTGTTACATAACAATTGTCCCTTAATATATATTTTTTATTCACGCATTGATGAAGTTACTGATTTTTCAGTATTATGGCCGACACTTTCATGATAAGATGAGTGAATGCTTGATACTCAACCTTGATTAAATCGACATATCTGCTTCGATCAAAGCAAAGCTGATTTGGAATTTTTTGCTATATATTGAACTGCTTATTTTGGAATTTCTTTCACTGTCATAACTTCTAATAATTGTTTTGTATCTGCAGACCTCCCATAATTGTGAAGAAGAGCCGTCCTGGGCTCTTGGTCCTCTCCTTGGAAGGGGAAGTAAGAACCCGCAAGAAAACAACTTAGATCTAAGGTATGGTTGAGAAATTCCTCTAAATGTTTGTAATCTACATTTTTTATATTAAGTAGATAATCTTTTTATCTTCCAATTGTTCTATTTTGTAACTTATTATGATATGTTACTGACAGTATCTTTCTTACCATAGACAATGGTACGAACAAAGAATAGTAAGCGAAAGATATCAGCCATAGATAATGATAACAATACTGCCAAAGAAAATAGAGCTAAACGACGAAATGTAACCATACAAAAGAAATATGCTTATCTATCTATTCCCCATGGTATGAAATATTTCTCACCTGAACATATGCAATATCTTAAAGAATCATATATAGGACGATCATATTTTGGTGCTGCAAACCACACATGTAAATATTGCAGTGCATTGTTTTGGAGTCAAGAAAGTGTGAGACGTGAGGCAAGATATAAAGACAAAAATATCGTGTATAGATTATGTTGTAAAGAAGGAAAGATCCGTATTCCCCCCTTTAAAAATCCACCTGAATACTTAGAAAAGTTGTTAGATTACAATGGTGATAGCAGATCAAAACATTTCCTTAAAAAAATAAGATATTATAACAGCCTATTTGCTTTTACATCAATGGGTGCTAATATAGACAAATCAATAAACCGTGGAGAAGGACCTTATGTATTCCGTATCAATGGCCAAGTACATCACCGAATTGGAGGACTACTTCCAAAACCAAATTCCATACCGAAATTCGCCGAACTATATATCTTTGATACTGAACACGAGATTGCAAATAGAATGCGCGCTTTGCAACAAGAAGAAAATGATGATATAGATATCAATCCTAATATAGTTCATGGATTAAAAGAAATGCTAGACACATACAACCCTTTGGTTAAAAAATTCCGATTTGCACGAGACCTATTAGAACAATATAATGGAATAGATGTAAGCATACGTATTGTTGGAGCAAATAAAGGAGATCCAATACAATATGAAATGCATGAAATGCATAATACAGATGATTTAGCAATATTAATTGCAGGCGACCTATCATTGGAAAACTATAAATGGGATATCATTGTGTGCAGTAAAAACCAAGAGCTACGAGAGATTTCAATGTTCCATCCTGCTCTTATGGCATTGCAATATCCGTTACTATTTCCATATGGTGAGAGGGGGTATCAACTTGGCATTTATTATCATCAAACAGACCTATCTACAACCAAAAAACGAAATAAAGTCACGATGCATGAATTTTTTAGATATCATATTCACTATAAAGAGGGTCAGCCAAATCCATATCTATGTTACGGAAGGCTATCTAAACAAGCTATTGTTGATGTACGTGCATTAGAAGATGAAGATCGATTACGCTTTATAGCTAAAAATCAAGATAAATTAAGGGTTGAATATTTACAAGGTATAACAGATGCTATAGAAAAAGGAATGTCTGAAGGAGATCAGATTGGCAAAAGGGTTCTCCTACCATCGAGTCATACAGGATCTAGACGATATATGATTCAAAACTACCATGATGGTGTAGCTATATGCCGAGTCTATGGAGCACCAGATCTGTTTATAACATTTACTTGTAATTCAAAATGGCCCGAAATCCAATTAATGTTACAACAAGGACAACAACCTAATGACAGGGCCGATATAATTGTACGAGTTTTCCATATGAATTACAAGAACTATTAGACGATATAAAAACAGGCTTAGTATTTGGCCCTATAAATGCAATCCTTTATTCCATAGAATTCCAAAAGCGAGGTCTACCACACGTCCATATATTAGTCTTCACAGGTCTAACGATCAACAGGCGTGAGAGGAAGGTGGAGGTGCTGGCATAGGGCGGTGGCGTCCCATGCGGTCCTTGTTGTAACATTAATTGGATTTCGGGCCATTTTGAATTACAAGTAATAGTCTCCATAATGCGTCTTGCTCACATATATATCTACAGTCAAGGTATTCTTTTATCTCATCTATTCCTCCATTATCTTTATTTGCATGTGTATCTTCGCCTCTTTTGATTTGTTCAAAAAATACTTTAGTTTTATCGGGACCCTTATGGATATATTTGCATAGGTATTTAAGGACTTTACTTTTGTTGCAATATTCGACATTTATGTGAGCTTGATATTTTTTAATCAGATATAAATTATGTGGTACTACCCACCTGTTATCTAAGTTATGCTCATTTCTTCTAGTATATATATTATTGTTCCGACGTCTATATAGAGTGAATCCATTGTCATCAAATGTTGTTTCTTCTTGGAATTCCTTAGGATAATATTTTGAGCATTTCCCTTTTTTCATACAAGCACAATTTGGGTTTTTATCTCCACATGGTCCATGCATCATGTGTTCAGTTATGAGTATATACCCAAAAGGATCCTTTTCAGGATCTGGAATTTCTGCAGATATAAATTTATCTATTATGTCACAAGTAATTTCTATACCATCTTTAGATAGCCAGACTAATATATGGACGTGTGGTAGACCTCGCTTTTGGAATTCTATGGAATAAAGGATTGCATTTATAGGGCCAAATACTAAGCCTGTTTTTATATTGTCTAATAGTTCTTGTAATTTCATATGGAAAACTCGTACAATTATATCGGCCCTGTCATTAGGTTGTTGTCCTTGTTGTAACATTAATTGGATTTCAGGCCATTTTGAATTACAAGTAAATGTTATAAACAGATCTGGTGCTCCATAGACTCGGCATATAGCTACACCATCATGGTAGTTTTGAATCATATATCGTCTAGATCCTGTATGACTCGATGGTAGGAGAACCCTTTTGCCAATCTGATCTCCTTCAGACATTCCTTTTTCTATAGCATCTGTTATACCTTGTAAATATTCAACCCTTAATTTATCTTGATTTTTAGCTATAAAGCGTAATCGATCTTCATCTTCTAATGCACGTACATCAACAATAGCTTGTTTAGATAGCCTTCCGTAACATAGATATGGATTTGGCTGACCCTCTTTATAGTGAATATGATATCTAAAAAATTCATGCATCGTGACTTTATTTCGTTTTTTGGTTGTAGATAGGTCTGTTTGATGATAATAAATGCCAAGTTGATACCCCCTCTCACCATATGGAAATAGTAACGGATATTGCAATGCCATAAGAGCAGGATGGAACATTGAAATCTCTCGTAGCTCTTGGTTTTTACTGCACACAATGATATCCCGTTTATAGTTTTCCAATGATAGGTCGCCTGCAATTAATATTGCTAAATCATCTGTATTATGCATTTCATATTGTATTGGATCTCCTTTATTTGCTCCAACAATACGTATGCTTACATCTATTCCATTATATTGTTCTAATAGGTCTCGTGCAAATTGGAATTTTTTAACCAAAGGGTTGTATGTGTCTAGCATTTCTTTTAATCCATGAACTATTTTAGGATTGATATCTATATCATCATTTTCTTCTTGTTGCAAAGCGCGCATTCTATTTGCAATCTCGTGTTCAGTATCAAAGATATATAGTTCGGCGAATTTCGGTATGGAATTTGGTTTTGGAAGTAGTCCTCCAATTCAGTGATGTACTTGGCCATTGATACGGAATACATAAGGTCCTTCTCCACGGTTTATTGATTTGTCTATATTAGCACCCATTGATGTAAAAGCAAATAGGCTGTTATAATATCTTATTTTTTTAAGGAAATGTTTTGATCTGCTATCACCATTGTAATCTAACAACTTTTCTAAGTATTCAGGTGGATTTTTAAAGGGGGGAATACGGATCTTTCCTTCTTTACAACATAATCTACACACGATATTTTTGTCTTTATATCTTGCCTCACGTCTCACACTTTCTTGACTCCAAAACAATGCACTGCAATATTTACATGTGTGGTTTGCAGCACCAAAATATGATCGTCCTATATATGATTCTTTAAGATATTGCATATGTTCAGGTGAGAAATATTTCATACCATGGGGAATAGATAGATAAGCATATTTCTTTTGTATGGTTACATTTCGTCGTTTAGCTCTATTTTCTTTGGCAGTATTGTTATCATTATCTATGGCTGATATCTTTCGCTTACTATTCTTTGTTCGTACCATTATCTATGGTAAGAAAGATACTGTCAGTAACATATCATAATAAGTTACAAAATAGAACAATTGGAAGATAAAAAGATTATCTACTTAATATAAAAAATGTAGATTACAAACATTTAGAGGAATTTCTCAACCATACCTTAGATCTAAGTTGTTTTCTTGCGGGTTCTTACTTCCCCTTCCAAGGAGAGGACCAAGAGCCCAGGACGGCTCTTCTTCACAATTATGGGAGGTCTGCAGATACAAAACAATTATTAGAAGTTATGACAGTGAAAGAAATTCCAAAATAAGCAGTTCAATATATAGCAAAAAATTCCAAATCAGCTTTGCTTTGATCGAAGCAGATATGTCGATTTAATCAAGGTTGAGTATCAAGCATTCACTCATCTTATCATGAAAGTGTCGGCCATAATACTGAAAAATCAGTAACTTCATCAATGCGTGAATAAAAAATATATATTAAGGGACAATTGTTATGTAACAAAGAACTATCTTCAGTGATTTCAGTTGTGAATGATGCATGTTTTATTACACACATTGTAATCACAATTCTCAGTAACTATACGAACAAGTGTCGACCATAAACATTGTCTAGTTCAATCAAAATTCTAATATAAATGAATAAAAAATAAACAAAGCACACACACCTGACTGTATAGGTTAATAAGCCTTGTTCAAACAACATATTATTAATTTTAATTTTAATCTAAAGAGTAGCAACAGATTGTGCAATGTACCTTCTTCTTTTTCCTTTTTCCTTTGTACCAATATTAGGTCCCTTCACTCCTTGTGTGTTCCTGGTTATGTTGCCTTGTATTTTTTTTTTAAGAAACAAACAAAGCATTATGGGTTAGTTTCAGATAAATCACTAAACAACATAGACTCCCATCACAACATAATAGTGATACAAAGAGTCCAAACAAATAATTCAGGAAAAGGCCAAACTATGGAAGAAGATAAAGTAAAACTTCAGATATGCATAAAGGTCATGAGCCATATGCATTATACGGACTGGGTACTCTACATTATTCAAATATTCGGACTAACTAAGCTGAATCAAACAAAGTCTTTTATGTCTTTCTTTTCCTTTTCTTTTATGAAGGGATAATGACACTGCAGGTACTATATCGAGATTTGCTTAGGCCCTAAACAAACGATGTTTATCAGCTGCAAAAAAATTTGACCCATATTCCATCCTCTTCTTCCTCTCTCTACCCCCATTTCCACTTGGACAATGGCAGGAGTGCCTGGATGCTTGTCTCGCTGGCCCTTCCACCTCCGTCTCCTCTCTCTTCCTCTTGCAGCCCGATGGCAGCCTACTCTGAGAGGAACTCACCCACACCCAAATCCCAACCAGATCTGCATCGCCCTCATATGCAAACGGCGGAGGATCTGCAGCAATCGGACTTCGGGGAGAATCAGGAAGAAACAAGGGTTGCGGCACCAACCTCAAGATGCACGGTGGTAGTGGATGCTGTCGCAGGTACTTCGGTGGAAAACTTTTCGTCTCACCACCGCTCCCCCTCCGCTCCGTTGTTCGATCGAGAGAGAGAGAGAGAGAGAGAGAGAGAGAGAGAGAGAGAGAGAGAGAGAGAGAGAGAGAGAGAGAGAGGCGAGGGAGGAGGCCCCGGGCAGGCCACCTGCGGCCCCGGGAGGAGGAAGAAGAATCTTAATTGACAATGGAAAGAAGGCTAGATTTTAGGAGGATGCTTGGATTCAGAAAATTCCTTTAGCCAATATTTTCCCTACCTTATACAATATCTGTCTTGATAAGAACATCTCCGTTCTTGATGTTCTCGATGTTCTTGATGCATATATTTCCATATATGGAATATTTCCTTTAGAATATTGCTTTGTATTGAGTTACATAATCAATGAGATAGAATCAAAATCTAGACTTCCCAAATGCATCTGAATGAATTTGAAGATGAAGTAGTTTGGAGTTTGAATTCTAAAGGAAAATACTCTATCAAATCTATGTATTATTGGTTGATGAGAGAGTCACTCAATCAATCTTACAAACATATATGGAAATAAAAAATACCTGAATGAATTAAGATTTTCAAACATGGTTAATTATCTTGTTAGCACTAATATGCAGTGGTGCTTGAGTAAACCATTGTCTTATGTCTAAGCACATGTGCCAGTACCATTGAGAAAAAAAATCTGGTTCTTTTATGAACATATTCTCTAACACGTTAATACCTCATTATATATGCTCTAATAATACTAGTGTCACTGCTTTGCACTAGGAGAAGACTCTGATGCAGCTACAAAATATCCCAAAACGGCAGGACATCTCATCTGAGCCTGGCAGCCTGGTGCAGTATCTTGGCAGCGAGCGCATGCGGTTCTTATTGTTCAGTTGCATTTAGCTTCGCCCCTCTGTGGAGTTTTGTTCTGGCAAGTGGTGATGCGGTGATGGTGCCAGTTCAACGACTTGTAGTTCCTTTGTTCTGGACCAAGTGCCAATTGATTCCATAACCAAAAGCTGGTTTGGTTGGCTTAGTGCGTCGATGTTTGTCCAGTCAGTGTGAGTTCGATCCTTAGACCATTCCCAAACGTTTCCTTCCCTTCCGAGCACAAAATCCCTTCCCGAAGGAATTCCCTTCCAGATTCGTTCCCTTCAGGTTCCTGCACTCCAATAGCATTCTCTTTCCCGTTCTCTTCCCTAACAGACTTCCAATATTCTATCATTTTCTCATAATTGCCACAACGGATACAATACGGCTGCAATATGGGGTATGTCTACAATGTACATGTATTTTTTAATGGAGAGTAGATTGATCGTTGTGACTGCAACTAAAACTTTTTCCGCCATCAATCTCTTTACCACTTTCTTCTCTGTTTTGTTGTTTTCCTAGATCCGAAGAGCAGAGCTGCACACACGCTATCCATTTCTTGCTGGCATCCAGTAATATGTACATGTGTTTTGTACGGAAACGGTATTATTTCCAAACCCAGTTTGTTGCTAGCTTAGTGTGCAAGATTCTTCTTGTGTAAGCTAGGAACCACATGCCTGCTGGCTTTGTGGGCACGAGTCTTCACAGGGAAGGAACTTAGCACATGCCCGGACCGGGCCGCCATCGCACCGCCGCAGCCCGTGGAGGCTGAGCCAGGCCCCGGGGAGAGCTGTCGCTGCCCAAATCCATACCGCCGCCGCCGGATTCGAGTCGCTGCCACCTGGATCCACCACCATCGTTGTCATCGCCCTCATCTCGCGCCGCCGCTGCCACTAGGTGAGCCTCGGCCCTTCCTCCTTTGCCATCGCGCCGCTGCCGCCCGTGGAGGCCGAGCCAGCCCCGGGCACCTGTAAAATGGAGCCCCCCCGCCTTCCTTCCTCCTTCCTGTACTACCAATTGAGCTCCACTGCCACCAACCGAGGCAAATTTTGCCGTTCCCCATTTCTTCCCCGTCTCCGGCCACCTTCAAATCCGCCGCCGCTGACCATCTCCGACCTCTAGGAGCCCTTGGTGAGCACCGCTTCCCTCCCCTCTACCTCCTGCATCCTTCAATTCCTCCTCTCCATTCCAGAGCCGAGCCAGCACCGAGAACCACCATGGCCGCCGCCGCTGCTCACCGTCGCTGGCATGCTCTAGACCTTCCCCGACCTAACCGAACCCTATGTAAGCCCCATCAGCACTCCCTAAATCTTCCTAATATCTCCAGGGTGCTACCAGCAGAAGACGGGGAAGGCGCGACGCGGGTAGCAACGCACCCCGCTCCACCCCGGCTGTAGCGTCGTGTTCGGCCCCAAGCTCCATGACTGGTCCATCAAGATCAACCGCAAGGAGAAGCGCCTAGCCATCTCCACTGCGATCGCCAGCGCCGCAGTGGCCGAGGATGCCTTCGTCGTGGTGGAGTTCGACGAGGCGTTCGCGGCGGGGCCCGAGACCAGGGAGTTCGTATCCGCTCTGCAGCGGTGGGGGCTCGACCCCAAGGAGAAGGCCATGTTCTTTGCCATGGTGTTCAACGACAATGTGCACCTCAACGGCAGGAACATCGGCTCCCTCAAGATGCTCACCCCCAGGACGCTCAACCTGTATGCCTTCGTCTTGGAGGAGTTTGACGAGGCGTTCGCGGCGGCGCCCAAGACCGGGGAGTTCGTGTCCGCTCTGCAGCGGTGGGGGCTCGACCCCAAGCAGAAGGCCATGTTCTTTGCCACGGTGTTCGACGACAATGTGCCCCTCAGCCCCAGAACGCTCAACCTGTACGACATCCTCGACTCCCGCAAGCTCTTATTCACCCCTGCCGCCATCGACTACCTCAACTCCAGGTATGGTGCCACCGTATTCGATGAGTACGAGAACGATACTGATGGTGAGGTTGACGGTGAATAAGAAGTGGTGGAGGAGCCAGAAGAAGAAGCCACAACAGAGGAGGCTGCTCAAGGTACTTAGCTATGCATAACATTTTGCTGTGCTGATTGTAATGCACTCTTTGATTATTTCTGTGCTGGGCATATGTGAAGTCTGGTAGCAATGCTACTCTGCAATCCTTCAGCTACTATAATGTTACAAAACAGGTAGCTATAAGAACAACAAATAATAGTGATTAATGTTACAAAGCAGTGGCTGCAATTGAATTGAATTGGATAATCTTAAGATTACCATGTTTTGGGCCTTAACATTCTATCAAGTAACTCAATTAAATTGCCTGCTCTTTCTGTAAACAGTTTATGCAGTGCATTGTATGGGACTCTGATAGCACAGGAAAAGTAACTGAAATTGAAGGGTAGATAACTGTGTTCACTGGAATGCCAAGAGCGCATGTTATCTGCTGCCTGGTATTAATTACCGGTTCCAGGCGAGATTAGTTTTCTCAGAAAATTTGGAGGGGTGTTACCATATTTCTTCTTTTTCCTTTCAAATGTTCTCGAGAATGCTGTTTGCATAAGAATTAACAAATAACAAGTACATGTCACTTAAGATGGGGATCAAGGGGGGCTTTTTAATTTTAGGTGCCTATTGCAGTGGAACCAATTGATAATGTTGCAGTAAGATTTCATAAATCTGATCTCTTAATGTTTTGTATATCCTTAGTGGGTGCTACCTTCGATGTCGAAGGCCCTGGCTTAAGGAGGGGTAAAGCAACATACCAAAGTAAAGAAACAGAAAAACATAGCGATTTCTGGCTTATGGGTGCCAAGCAAGATAACAAAGTAAAGAAACAGAAAAACACAGCCATTTCTGGCTTATGGGTGCCATTTTAATTTTTAAGGCTGCAGGCTTTGTTATTTTATAGCATACTACATCTAAGACAAATGTCAAATCCTTCCAACCGCATATAAAAGTCGATCATACCTGTTTCTCTCACTGTACTGCATACTTCCATAGCCCCCTCCCCTCTGCTTTACTATGGCAAGTGGACAACGACCCCCCCCCCCCCAAAAAAAAAAGACAGAGAGAGAGAGATGACACCCTGTGGAATCGTTGAACTCCACTGAAGTAGAACTCTAGAGGTCCCAATGCACTCCTTTTATCAGCCCAACACCATAATCTGCACAACAAGCTACACCTGACATTTTTGGTCATTGGTGTTATTATCTTCGCTCTGAAGATGTCTCTGGTGGAGTCTCTTAGCAAAGAAAGTAGTAAGGAATATGCTGGGTTCAGTAAATAAGAAGAAAGGCTTAAAGAAGTGTAAGCATGCTAAGCTGTAATTACAGTACCTAATTTATTGTTTAATTTGTTTGAAACAATGCAATTTTCTGCCACTCTATAACTTCTGTTCTATTAGAAATTTACATCATCTTTCAAACTTTACAGAAACTTCTTCTGTGTAATTTTCAGATTGGGCTGAAGAGAGCGAGGCAGACAGCCCTTCCTAGGTACAAGAGTGGTGTAGACCATCGTATTGTTGCTTTTTTGTTGTTATGTTACTCTTTGGATGAGAGTGAATTGTTTGGGAATTCCCACCCTAATGCAGGGACTGGATCATCCTAGGCCATAGGGTAGAATGGGGTTCTATTGCAGGGACCGGATCGCGATAGAATTTTGGGAGGTGCCGCCTGTTTTCCCCCACCATCTTAGCACCTCTGGCGGTGATCCAGGTCTGCCTCGGTCGTCATTCGTCGTCAACGACCCGCAAAACGAGTTCCTCTCTTTATGTAGATGCTTGGCAGTTTGGTCTGATCAAGAACCAACGCCAGAAAGCCGTGGCTGACGAACCCCTGGTGATCCACCGTTGTGGAAACCTCGACGGGTGCGGCGTAGGCGCACCAATCAACCTAGTAAATTTACAGGAAAAACAACATTTTGATCAGAAAATACTTACAATTGACAAATAAGTATTATTACATGCTGACAGAAGCATGACATATACAAATAATAAGTATCATCCAAAGGGAATAACTACAAAAATTACTGTCAGTGACAGAACTGTGAGACTTAGTGTAGAAAAAAAATGGAAGCATGAATTTCAATATTCTTGGATCCTCAGTGGACTGCATTGGCCTAAAGAAGTAACATTTTGATCAAGGTGAGTATTATTACATATTGACAGAAGCATGACATATACGAATAATAAGTATCATCCAAAGGAAATAACTATAAAAATTACTGTCAGCAACAGAACTATGAAACTTAGTGTAAAAAAAAAATTGAAGCATGAATTTTAATATTCTTGGATCCTAAATGGACATGTATTTCTTTCAACAGAAACATATATTGTAAAGATGTAAATCTGTTTCAGATGGTTGGATGCTAACCTGGTGACTCTCAAAAAATCCCAAATAGGCAGCAGTTTTGCAGGTTCCAATAAGGCATTAACCTGGTGACACACAATCTCACATATGAAAAGAACTATAGTTGACAGTTCAGACTACTTCAGTTGCTTGAGGACTCAAAAGTAGTAATGAATTGTGGCAAAGAAGAAGGACATCCCAATTTCAAGCGGAATTTAGATGCTACGGTCTTCAGAATTATAGTAATGTCTTGATAGATTAAAGATATTGATTCAGGGCAAACCATCAGGCAGGGATTTTACTATGCAATATGCTGTGAACACGTCTAGCACTAAAAATGGACAGCTGAAGTTGGAGTGAGATCACTGTACAACTTAACAGATCAAGTTGGAATTTACTACACCACTAAAAAACTTAATGACAGTGTATACTTCCACTGCAATATCGACTGAAGAATCGTTAAGATATATGCTAATTATCTATCCTGACTGATTTAACTCTTCATAGATTGCCAATTTCAACACCATATCTGAAACTTACCCCACAGATTCTACTCAGAATGCACCAAGATCATGCCTATTCGCAACGATTCAGCCCTCATCAATCAAAACATAAACTGAATTATAGCCAAGCAAATTTTCAGATCGCACTGATCAAGCCAAAAAGATCCCATGTATATGAATTTACTCAGAAGAGTAACTTTAACCATTGCACTGTGAATTCTAATGTTATCAATAAAAGATATTCACTCAGAGAGGCAATTCTGGCCATTGTACTCAGAAAAGCAACTCTAACCATTGCACTGTGAAATCTAATGTTATCAATGAAAGATTCACTTAGAGATGCAATTGTGGTCATTGTACTGTGAGACCTAATATTATCAATGAAAGATATTCAGAGAGGAAAATGGAGGCCAGCCTTTTATGCTTCGTCAAGCTATTCCCTTGGAGCTAGCTACGGGAGGCCGAACTTCAGGAGGTCTGCGCCACGGTTGAGATCATTCAGAGAGGGAAATGGAGTTCAATCTTTTATGTTTTGTCAGGCTGTTTGCTTGGAGTTACCTGCCGGAGTCCAAGCTTCAGGAAGTGTGCGCCACGGTTGGAATCAGTCGATAGGTTCGGCGACTCGCTGCACTTGGAAGAGGCCGAGGTAGCTGAGGGCGCCGGCACGGGAAGGACCCGCGGAGAGGCTCTTTGTAGGGCGTTGTCGGGTCGCCGCTTCACGCACTTCCGCCGACGTGCAGGTGCTGGGGGAGAGGCCCTGTTTGCTAAGGGTGCCGGTACCACAGAAATCCACGGATGGGTCGCCGCTTCACCCACTTCCGCCGGCGTGCAGGTGCTCGGGGTGACGGCGTCTACGCGGGAAGAGCCCGCAGAGCGGGTCGACGAAGGGCCTCGTCGGGCTTGCAGGTGCGCTACGCTTTGTAGACTTCGAGGTCGGCGACGGCGTCCGCACAGGAGGAACTCGCGCAGGGGCTCGATAGAGGGCTTTCGCAGGTCGCCTCTTCCCCCGCCTCCGCCGGAGTGTAGGTGCTCGGGGAGAGGCCGAAGTTACCGACGGCGCCGGCTCCGGAGAGAAGGTTCATGGATTGGGCAACACTAGGTGTACGGGAGAGTTGGTCCGGGGGAGGGGGGAGAAGAAGAATGTGGAAGCTCGGAGGGGGGGGGGGCGGTCTCTGCTTTTTGCTGGCTTCCGCCTAGAATCGTCGGTGGGAGAACACGTGGTTGCAATCGACGCTGGTGCTTCCATCCGACGGTTCGGAGCGACACGTGCAATAATGAATAGTTAGCTACAGTAGTTGGAGCGCTGGGAAGCCAGGGATTCTTGGCCTGGTAATATATGTTATAGACTAGTATATTCCTAACCCCTTTTCGCTCAAAAAAAAATGAAAAAGAAAAATACGCGCACGAGAGCGGCGGCGGAAGTGGCGACGCCGCTGGTCCCCTCGCTGGCGCACGCGTGCAGCGAACATATGCCGCACGCGGCTCCGTCGAGTGGACACGCGGCGGTGCGCAGGCAGGGAAACGGCGGCGCGCAGGCAGGGAAGCGGCGGCGCGCAGGCAGGGAAGCAGCGGCGCGGAGGCAGGATGGCAACGGCGCGCGCGAGGTTGCCAGAGATCACGCGCAGCCGGAGCAGTCCCGTCGGCACGCGCGGCAGCAAACTGATGTGCGGTGCCTCGTGGACTGAAGGGGTGCGACGGTGGCTGCCACGAGCGCGCTACGGAGACGGTGCATGAGGTTCACCGCTGCGACGACGACGGCGGCGGGCTCGTGATGCCAGCGGCGCGCGCAGCGGTGGTGAAGAGCGGGCGAAAAAGGTACTTATCCCTATCGAAAACACGATCTAAGGGTTTTGGGATTTGGCGATTTTGGGTTTAGGGCTTCGAATTTGGGGAGAAATTTGGGTTTAAGGGTTTTTGGTTCTTAATTTCGCCCTATTTTCCCTCCTTCTTCATGCTGCCCCACTAATCTGAGAGCAAGAAAGCACTTAATTTTGAAATAAACATTAATTAAAGGCTAAATCAGGACTGATCAACATTGACAGAGGCACGATTAACGTAAATATGACTAAACCGACGCATAATTAATCCTTATTAACACTAACAAAGCACAATTAACACCGACAGGGATATAATTAAGGGCTAACAGTGAATAATTAACACTAATCTTAACTTTGATCCGAGGCACTAACAAATATCTACTAGTGGTTACAATTGAAATTGGACTGGGGAAACTATATGTACTAGTGGTTACAATTGAAATTGGACTGGCGAAACTAAGTATAGAATATCAATGGTGACAATACTCTGGAACTGATGAGTGCTTTGCTGGGCATCTCAGCAAATTTAGGACTAAATGTCAATATGCAGGACTAAATGTCTAAGGACAGCGACAAAACTGAAACATGATAAACCAGAGGTAAGAGGCGTCACAACTGACAAGTAGCACACATGATCGATACCCTTACTTGCATGGCACTGTTGCCATGGTGCTATCACAAGAACCACAACCTTGTTGCCCTCAATACCTTTCTGCAGTTGGAAAGCCCCTGCGGATAAAAAGTCATATTGACCAAGCTGTATCAAATGTTCATCATACCCAAAGCTGTACCAAATGCACCGTTGTGACCAATTACACTATTCCCACCCGAGGCTGCAGCTAAAAAGCCATATTGACCAATGCAACTCATCCCACTGGAGGCGGCAGCTGCAGCAAAGCGGGAGATGCTGCTGTTCATCTTCAACACTCCTAAAATGATGTATCATTTTTGCCTTTCTGACATCATCTTCCACCTCTTCCACTTCCACTCCTCTTCCACTTCCTCCTCTTCCTCATCCACCTCCTGATCTTTAGCAGCTCAGTCCTCATCTTCTCCCATGGAATCCAGATACGGAGGACACCAAACAGGTGACTCTGGCGGCTTCTCATGTGCGAATATGCCCTCGTCATATGAATCTCTCAGGGGTACTCTAATTTTACTCATTAATTCCAGCAGTGACTTAATAGCTCCACCAGAACGGTTTTCTATTTCTGGTAGTGGCTCTCCTTTGATCAAGAAGTTCACACATTTCAGATACTCACCTGAGTAGTGCCCATACTTTCTGACCTGGAGCGACAGAGTTCGTCTACTGTCTAGCTTGTCCAAATGATAATGTTCAAATGATTCCAGTATTTCCTCTAGCACGTCTTCAAGGCGAATGGCTTCAGAAGTGTTAACAGCAAACACGGCAATGGCAGCCAAATCCTCGCTGGACATCACACCGTTGCACTTATGCAAAACCTCAAGCGAGTCCATCATAGCGAATGGACCAATCCTCACTTTTCCAATATTACCTCTTGGAAGAAAATTGTGGTAATTCTCCCCTATTTTCAGAACAGTACATGATGGGTCTTCTATGTAGTTATGTTGTTGTTTCTTTGACTGTATTTCAAAGGTACCAAATTTATCACCCTTCCAGCCCTTCAAATACAAATCCCTTCCATGAAGGAAGAATGTGAGCTTGCGCTCTTTGTACTTGCGCTCTTTGCACACAAAAGTCAAGTGGAATGTGCCATTTGCAGGTGTTGTATAAACTTCAGCGCCTGGTCCAAAATAATCTGATAAATCTCTGTACATGCCATTGGCACGGCACCATGCATGAGCTTTTCTGATTCCTCTTTTGTAGCTATGACTGGATGCACGCAAATTATCTCGATCTAAAATTATTGTTGCTGTGTTCCCAGGAATCTAAAACCGGGACGAAACGAACAGTATAAATGACTTTGACTATCACCTCCATAGAGAAGCCTAAAAGTTTAACGACACATTGACTAACCATAAAGTACACTTTGCTAACAGGGAAAAAGCATTTTGGACCAGGAATATGAAAACCTTTTTTGTGGATCTTTTCCATATAAATATGAAAACAAATTGAAGAAAATATTCACTTATACTGCACAGCCATCATACCTTTCTCATTTTTGTAATATCCTTGTCCGCAGTAGTATGCAATGACCTCACAGTATTTGGCTCCTGGAGAAAAATGAGAGAAAACATGGGTGAAACAGATAGCCAGTAAAATGTAAAGAAAACATGAAGAATTCAGTAAAAGCTCATACACCAAACATGACGGTGCTCCTAGTTTTCCTGTGCTTTGTGATTCTTCCATTTGCTGTCTCAACTTCGTATGCATGGTGTGTCACCTATTTAATCAAAAAAAGTCAGAAACCCATGCAATTGGATAACATGAATTTCGTGGATTATCTCATTCAAAATTGTAATCTGATCTATGCTCAGATCAAGTGGTGAAAAGTAATGGACGAGTCACCTTTCTGTGTTTAGGAATACCCTGAGACCCGTTCTCTACCTTTCTCAGCATGTTTGAAATTGGTGATTGTAGAATTCCAGATAAGTTTACATCCTGAAACATAAAAGAACAATCAAGTTCAACTTTCTGGAATGAGTGTGCGGTGCGCAGTGCATCATTGAGAAGAATGGCATCTTACCTTCCGTTTAGTCTCAGGACTTACCAACTGGAGCTCATGTTCTTTTCTTCCATATGGATGCCTCCTCTTCATTGATGAAACAAAATATTCCTGAAACAATTATGTATTTCATAAGGACTGAGTAACAAGCACGAAAAAAATTATGAGAATTAGAAAGGAGAACCAACTAGTGTCTCACTTAACAGGGGGAAAAAGATAGGAATTTGGACCAATAGTCCATTAGCCTTGCTACAAACATGACAAAATTTGGTAAGCATTTTTCTAAATTTTTCAAGTAGCACTTTGCCAAAAATCTAGTAGGAAGCATGGCTGAGTATTTGGCATATTTTTAAAATCTGATATAACTATCAGGCCATCTCCTTAGATATTTAATCCAAATAGCTGAACCAAAATATTTTCTTTCATCGATTGTTCAGAGAAATTGGTGGTACTACGTTTGGAGGTTGAGCAAATTTACGATCGAGAAGACAAAATATGGAAGGCAGATACTAACACTTCTAGAAAATAGTACACAGGCATTGTACGACTAAGAAACATTATCTTCAGATTTTTGCTAGTGTCAAACAGTAAATAATTACAATTATAATCAAATGGAAATTTAAACATGACAAAGCATCCCATTGCAGAACAAAACGGTTTGAAACCTACATGGTTTCCATAATTCAGTGCATACAAAGGAAAGAAAAGCATATAATGTTTACAAAGAGGACAAAGTGCACATCAAACTGAGACTGTAGTACTTCCATGGAAGATTTAAATTCGGAAATGAACCTGATAGTTAAAGTATCTTTAATTTCTGTTACAATTCTTAACTGTAACAGTTATGGATGATTTTTGTAGCCCACAAAACATGATAGAATACCATAACAAGATTAAACTAGAAGAGTATCGATGTGTCCTACCACCAGGGATGATACAACTGGCACATCCACATAAAATACAGCTTTGCAATTTTGACATTGATCAACTGGTAGAAAACTTTTTCAGCTAGTAGCACTATCCAAACAGACACCACATCTAAACCATGCAGAAACTAAAATAGTGACGGGACAACTAGGACAAAATCTCACGGACAACTTCGATTCATGCAATTCAATGATGCGAACTATATTGGTTTCAGTAAAATTCCCCACAAGGCACCAAAAAACGCTGCAAAATGTTGAGAAATATACCGCCATTTCTAGATTAGTCTTCACTGAAGCCTGCTCCTTGACCAATTTCTCTGCAACCAAACATAAAATTCCAAGGGAAATCAGTGTACCTCATAAATTAAGGCAGCCTTCTCAAATCAACCAGAGGTGAAAACAAAATCAGAACCTTCTGTGTTCATAAGATTGGCGAAGCTCCCATACGTAATACCCCCAGCATCCGAGGAGGGCTTGGAGTTCGCGGCCTTTACGGCCGTCGAGGTCGATCCAACGAGAGATCGGAACCCCGCGAGGCCCCTAAACCCCGAGAGCTTCTGCATCCTATCTACGGAACCCTAGATTTCGCCGAAGGCAGCAGGGCTGCGGCCATAGCCCTAGCTTCAGTGCAACGAACCAACGAAAAATGCATCGAACAAGCCCTAGAGAGTACGCCACTCACCGATCAGAGCGTAGTAGGAAATTTGGGGGTGTCACCTCGCAACGTCCCGACGCTTCGAGAACCTTCGAGGTGATTCGGAGCGGAAGTGAAGCCAATCGAGTGAGCGCGATTCGGGGTGCGTGGGCTGTGCTCGAATTGGACCAAGAGCAGCTAGCGGGGAGTCGAGATCACTCACCGAATCGGAGGAACGGCTTCGGACGCGAGCGCCTGCTTCAGCCCTGGCTTCACCTCCCGAAGATTCCAGAAGCTTCGAGAGAATTCGAGAAGTAAGCTAGCGAGGTGAGTTCGAATCCTATCAGATAAGCCCAGTCCTTACCGAGATCACGACGGCGGAGCAATTCCGAGTCGGTGGGTTCCGATCCCGGTGTTCACCTCCGGTACCCTCGCGAGACTTCTAGAAGCGTCTAGAGAATTCTAGAGCGAGGCGATTAAGCAACGTGGATGGGAGGGGATGGGGGAGGCGTTTGAATTGCCCGTTCGGCGCCAGGACGAATTTATAAGCGGGCGAAATGGTGAGGGTGGAGACAGCCAGACAGCGTTTGAAATGCACCGTCAGTTGACGGTGCTGGCGTGGCGAGACGCAGATATTTTTCTGCCGTCTTTGCTCTGTACGGTATTTTTTTGGGGAATGGAAGGTATTGTATTGAAACTTTGAGCAGTATAGACTCCATACATCAAAAACTATGGAAGACAAGCAAATTACATTTAGGTCTTTTACTCACCTTATCCAAGTCCAGTCCCCTCGGCCATCCATGGCATCGCTCCATAGGACTGAAGCAAAGTAAAACGTCGCAGCCGAAGTCAAATCTTCCAACCAAATCTATCGAGAAACCCCATATATTGGAATCACAGTAAGATCCAACATCTCAGAACGAAAACCGAGACATATCTAAAGCTATGAAAGGATATCGGCAACTACACCGCCGTATGTGATTGAGGAAGAAAATATCTAGCGCCACCATCCTTGAATCTATCGTAAATAGTAACCCGAAAACACCTTCCGCCGCCATCGCCGATGAGGACGACGACCCAAAAATAAAACCCATGCAAGGGGACAGCAAAAGCTCTCTCCCATTCGCAAACAGGAAAAACAAACCTAGAGATCTCAGTCTAAACAAGAAGCTAAGAATAAATATATCCCAACGATGACCCGAGGAACAGCGGATCCAAAGTCGGCCCGGGACTTTTATTGTTCCTAAGATACTAAAAAGACGGTTAGATCTACTAGGAGGGCTCCTCGCTCCTTCTCACCTCCGGCGAGGGCACCAGAGGAAGGAGAGGGGCTCTGTAGGTGGCGGCGGAAGAAACCCTAGCTCTGCACAGTATTGAACTTGGAGGAGTGTAATACAAAAGGGTAAAGCCTGTAATGAGTTTCTTATCTGTTGTGTAGGTGTCTGCAACTCTGCATTGATAATTCACTTTTATATTTATCGTGGTTAACTGGCCTCTAAAAGTTTCTTTAAGAGAATAGGATAAGCTGTCCATTAGAAATGGTATGGGTACTACATAGAGATTTTGGCTAAAATATTTTTCTCTAATGTAATAAAAAATTAAAGCAAGAGCCATACAGCTTAATAAAAGCAATCCTGACTCAGTCACACGAAAGAAAAAATATATCAAATTCATAAAAGAATGTGAGCTAGAGAAGAATAACAAGCTTAAAGCTAGACTCTTAAGCCCTGTATGAACACTATAAGAGCATGTATAATAGAATGTTTAGAGGAGGTCCATATCTTTTTGTTAGTCATTGTAAAAAGTAGGTTTCACGCTGAATTTTTTTAAGCTAGAATATAGGATCCTCGGCACCACCAATTGTTTTTATAATTTATCATAACTATTTCGATAAAAAAAATATTTTTACATTTTAAGTGGAAACCTATATACTAGCTAGTATATGTGTTGACCGATCGGTAGTGTACGTACGTTAACAATTAAGAAGCTGATCGCAATAAAGATAAGCTGTCACCTCTGAAATCAATATACAGAACTCCAAGGTTGGAATAGAGAACAATTAATAAACTACATGCATGTATGCTAGCTGATCGACAGGTACTGTACGTGTGCATGTCTCTCTCTCTATACATACAGCAACATATATCTCTTTCTAAAAAAAAAATACACAAATGATACGTACATGCATGTCTAGCTAGCTGCTAGTAGTAACGTACGTAGCAGGTAGGTAGCACAATATAATGTATAAAAGGAAGGGAATTAAATTGAATTAGGCCATGAGGCCGGCGGCGAGCATGACGGCGAGACCGAAACCGGTGGCGGCGGCGCCCTTGGTAGCGGCGGAAGCGGGCGCCGACGGAGGCGGCGGAGAGTTGGCGTTGGGAGCACCGGCCGGGGCGGGGGATATCGATGTGGCCCCTGGCAGGACGTCGATCTTGAGCTTCATGCCGTTGGTGCAGTGGGTAGGGAAGCCGCAGATGAAGTAGCGGGTGCCGGGGGAGGTGAGGGCGATGGCGTCGTTGCCGGAGTTGTGGGTGGCGATGGGATTGGAAGTGGAGCAGGAGTCGTAGGCCGCCTTGTTCACCTCCAGCACGTCGTGGGCCTGAGGCGAGTACTTGAACACTGCGTGCAAATTAAAGTACATATATATAGTTAATCTTAATTGTTCGAATCGATCAACGATAGATGAATGAATGAACCAGTAAGCACCGACCGATCTGGTCACCGGGGTGGAACCTCTTGGAGGAGACCCAGTTGGCGTAGTTGGTCTGCAGGTCCCAGGAGCCTCCCGGCTCGCCGACGTTGTAGGTCGCCGCCGACGCCATGCCGAACACGGCTGCTGCCATGACGGCCGCGACGGCAAGAACTCCAGATCTGCTGCTGATTCTTGCCATGGCAGCTGCTTTCTGCTGGAAGGGGCGATCGAGCGAGCAGAGGAGATCGATTGATCGATGGGTGGCTGATCCTTGGGGTTGGGTTTGCGTGGATATATATAGCTGCATATATGTGATCGCGGTAGGTGACAGATATATCAGCAGCAACATATGCGTCGTCCTCGTTGCTGTTGTGCTACTAACTGGTATAAGCTATGTATGACCAGTTCGCAACTACTACTTGGTCATACATTTCATACATCATCGATGGACCGACCCGACCGAGTGATGATGAGTGGATGAAGATGATTCGAAGAAGTCCATGGCCGTACCTGGAGCTGCATGCGTGTTGGCCGGCCTGGCTCGCTCAGCTGACTTTTCCATCCATCCATGCATGCTCTGACTCTGACAAAATACGCTTCTCTTGGAATTGGAACAGAGTCGTCGCGTGTCAGGCATACCTACCTGGTGTGCGTGTGTCGTTGTCGAGGACCAGGTAGCTGGGACTGGGATACATATATATTTTGTATCTCATCAGGTCATCACCTACGCATATATATATTTTGTATCTCATCAGGTCATCACCTACGCATATACGCATGCGCGTTTGCTAAATTCTTTAGCTCATCAGCCGTCTTTGAGTTGTTGTTGGTGGTGGAAAAATGGAGTTGTTAGAGCTGATCAGCCGCCTTTAATTTGTAGCTGAAAAGTCTGGGACTGACCTGCATGCTGTATGTCATCGAAGCTTAATTCCGTGCTGTTGACTTTGACTACTCTCATCTACTTATATACATCGCACCACGTGCAATTAAACTATCATATGTTGCATCCAAGCCTGAAAACCTTGAAAAAATACTCATGTTGTTCGCATGCATCTACATACGTCTGGATGCAACACATTTGCCCACGGACACTTGGTTCGGTTTGACACGGTCAACCTCTTCCAGAAACGCGGTTTCACTCCTTTTCTCTTTTTTTTTTTTTTTTGCAGTAGACCAGAAACACACTTTCTCATCTAAAAAAAAGAAACACACTTTCAATAGTACGCCGCAGTGAAAAAACAAGATTAAGCCTGATACTGAACAGGAGCCCAGTGGAAACCGGCCCATGTAAACATTTAAAGCCCAAATGCTCATAGTGGGGATGCAAGAGAAAAAACCTGGACTTCACGAACCGTTTTGCAAACATGCTACTTCGTCGGCTGTATTACTAACTAGGACGGGAGGCGCGCCCCTTCGCGTCCGTCCGTGATTACTCGCTGCCGATGCTAGTAGGTAATTATACCTGGGCGTCGGTTGTGAATGAGGTAGGCAGAGGAGTAAATACTATTTGGTAGATATACAGTTTATCGTGTGTATCTGTAAGACTATTATAAAAGAATTGGACGATGTTAATTTGTTGTAGGTTGAATGATTTCGCAACATAATTTCTAACCGCACAAAAAAAACTTTTATTACAGAAGATAGCATGTACGTACCACAATCACGTACATATTAGAAGTGATAGCACAATACATATGATTACATTATAGCCGGAGTTCATAACATAAATGAGAAAATATTGTATTCTACAATATTCTATGCTTAATATAGGGATGCATACATATTGGACGTGATGAATACATGTGATATTGGAAGGGCACTGGGAATCAGGTTTCGTTGAAGCGCGGGCCGGCCCAGTGGACGAGGTTGTGCTGGTTGGGCGGCCAGGTGGTGTCAATGGCGCGGCGGCCAGTGACGATGTCGAGGAAGACGACGACGAAGCTGCAGACGTCGGACATGGTGGTGAGCTTGCCGGTGAGCCGTAGGTGCCCATGACGCGCGTGGAGACGTGGGTCTTGTCGCCGATGGGGCCAAACCTTGGCGAGCCCGAAGTCGGAGAGGCGCGCGCGGCGCCCTGCGCGACACGCATGCGCGTGGCCTAGTCGAGCGGCACGCGACCGGGGGAAGGTCCATCAGGTGGTCCTCGAGGGAGCCGAACGGCATGTACTCGTAGGCCAGCATGTGGTGGTCAGCGTCGGTGCAGAAGCCGAGCAGCGTCACCAGGTTGGGGTGCTTGAGCAGGCTGAGCATGAGTGCCTCCGCCAGGAACTCGCGCGTGCCCTGCATGCCGTTGCGGTCCAGCTGCTTGACGGCCACCTCTGGCCCCGATGTCCTCGAGGGGAGGCGCCCCCGGTAGACGGGGCCGAAGCCGCCCTCACCCTGCAGCGACTCCGCACGGAAGCCGCCGGTGGCCTCGGACAACTCGGTGTACGTGAAGGCGTGCGCAGTGACATTGCCCATCTTGAGGATCTCCTCCGCCACGCGCTTGTGACGGTAGCTCACTGCATGTGTGAGTGTCGCCATTCGAATCGATCATCCATTACACCATGTGGAAGCAAACAATTGCCCACCTTGAGGTGATTAAGGTAGGTACCTGACTCGACGACGATCTCGTTGACGAGGGTGATGAGGTTGCTGTTGTCGACGTTGCTGCTGCTGCTGCTCTTCTTCTCACCGGCCCGCTGCTCGGTACGATCATTATTGTGGCAGGACGAAGCAGAAGACAAAGAAGAAGCCGCCTACGAGGAGGAAGCAGCATGGTGGTCTCCTCCTCCATGCTTCCCGCTCCTCCAACCGGAGTGGGACTGGAAGCAACACAAGATGCCCATTGCTGCCTCCCGCCTTGATCTCCAACTCGCACCCGGAATGGAAACAAATGCTTGAGCAAATTCGAATTTGCCTAAGCATTCAAATCAATTCAATTCGATTGGGTTGTCTATCTAATGACACCCAGTGCACGCTCGGTCGGCCCTAGAAGAGAAGAAGTATTTCAACAAGTACGCACGCACGCACTGGATGGTCGATCGATGAATGAATCAATCTAGGAATCTCATCAATCTACTATCTAGAAGGTGAAGGCCAGAACTAATCTCTTCTGCTGCCAGATCAGATCGACCCAGGCTAAGCTGTTCTTGGCCAGAACGAGATAAATATATATATGAACCAGTGGCTAGCTACAATTGGAGGGGAACCAATATAACCGCGTGCGCGCATGATTGTGTGCTTGCAGATGACTCTTATTGTTGCTGCTGCTAATTTTGGAACAACAAAAAGAAAACTGCTGCTCCTTGGGCGCTGTTTTATCGGTTCTCTTCTCTTTGGGTCGGCCTCACCGACAAAATACGCACATCACATTGAATTCATCACATATCACAACGATTGACCAGACCAGCTACCCTAGCTTACACAAGATCTTCTTTGCCAACTGAGGCCAGGAAGATAGCATGCAGTGCCTCTGATCAGAGAATATGGCAACTTAACTCTCACTCTCAGTGTTATGGCTAGTTTGGTGGTTCGCTGAGACAAGGAGGCGATGGCGTGTTTGCCCTCGAGAGAGGCTCTAAACAACCGATTGAGTGGCTAGATAATTCCTTATTGTCCATTAAGAGTTATGCCGTGCTCTTTATATAGAGGCGGCCCTAACAAACCGAGCTAACAATCTCAAATGATTCTCCTAACAAATAGCTAACAAACTCAACTCAATCAACTCGAACTAACTCAATCTAACTTCAACTGAAATAGACTCAAGGCACTGGACGTCATTAGCGCGCTCGGGATGCGCTCTTACGTTGTGGACGCCGCCTGCTGCTTCTTCCTCCGTGCGTAGGTCTTGCCGACAAATGCGTCCATAACACTTCCGCCCTCCTTGCGAAACAGCTCGTCCTCGAGCTGGAAGTCCGGATAGCACGCTGTGAACTCACTGAGGCACTCCCATGTTGCTCAGTTGGGCTCTGTCCCACCCATTGCACGAGCAGCTCCTAAGAGCCATGGTTGAGGCGCGCACGCAGTACCACCGAAGGCGATGGCACCACATGACCGTGGGCAATCACCGGTAGAGGCACGACATCAGCAGGAGTGTCACCATGGTGCTTCTTGAGGAACACCACGTGGAAGAAGTTGTGGATGCGCGCCTTGGGCGGAAGTCAGAGACGATAGGCAACAGAGCCAATGCGTTCCTCCACTTGGAACGGGATGTAGTAGTGTGGAGCGAGCTTGGCGCAGGTCTGGTTGGTGATGGTCGTCACGGAGCGTTGGTGAAGGCGGAGCCACGCCCGGTCGCCGACATTGAACTCCAACTCGCGGGCAATGTCTTCCCAAATGGCGTGCGGGACGTCCAACGGTTGTAGCAGACTAGCCGGATGTAGGTGCTCGGTCTTGTTGCATTGATACACCGAGCATCCTTGCACGAAGTCGCGGACGAACCGATTGGCGTGCGGGTTGTAGAAGGAAGCTCGAAGACAATGGAGCGTCTTCTGGATGCCCTTGTGCTCGGTGCCGTGCGTCGTCTCCAGAATCTGCGGCCACAACACAGATGACTCTGGGACAAAGATACGACCGCGGTGCAGAACGAATCCGTCCACCAGAGTCCATGTTGCTCCCTCGATGCCCTCGGTGATGTCGTGGCGCTTGGCGATGACCTCAGGCAAGTACTCCACCTCGCACTGGAACTCGTCAAAGAGGGCAAACTCGGGGCGCGAGATGGCATGCGCTCATGTGGTCGTTGCTTCTTCGTCGCGGTACGATAGAGCGTTCGCCGCGGCGTTCTGGCGACTCGACCGGAACACAACCTTCAAGGTGTACCTGAACAACTTGCTCACCCATGTGTGCTGTAGAATGGTGGAAAGGCGTTGATCGAGGAGGTACTTCAAGCTGCAGTGGTCGGTGCGGATGGTGAAGTCACACGCCCACAAGTACGGACGCCAATGGCGCACCGCCTGCACAAGCCCGATGAGTTTGCGCTCATATACGGCCAGCTTGGTGTGCTACGGCGCCACCGCCCTGCTAAAGAACGCGATGGGCCCGTGGCCTTGGTGAAGAACCGTGCCGAAGCCGGAGCCGAAGGCGTCACAGTCAACCACGAACTCCTTGTCAAAATCTGGGAGTTAGAGGACGGGGCCGGTGGTGAGCGCTGTCTTGAGGTTAGTGAAGGCGTCTGTGGCCACCTGATTCCACTGGAATGCCTCTTTCTTCAAGAGGGCCGTCAACGGTGTCGTGATCACGCCGTAGTTGTTGATGAATTTGCGGTAGTACCTGGTTAAACCGAGAAACCCGCGCAGTGCCTTGAGTGTTCGCGGCAACGACCACGCTTGAACCGCCTCGATCTTGGCCTGATCCATGGCCACGCCGTCGCCGGTGATTACGTGGCCGAGGTATGCCTCGCTCTTCTCGCCGAAGAGGCACTTGGAGCGCTTTAGGACCAAGTGGTGAGCGCATAGGACTGTGAACACCGAACACCGCACGGACGTGCTGAAGATGCTCGGACCATGACTTGCTGTATATCAGAATGTCGTCAAAGAAAATCAGTACAAAGCGACAAATAAATGGGCGCATAACCTCGTTCATCAGAGCCTGGAACATGGATGGCACATTGGTGAGGCCAACGGCATCACTACGAACTCGAAGTGGCCGTGGTGGGTGCGGAATGCCATTTTCTCAATGTCGTCGAGGTGCATTCGCACTTGGTGGTAGCCGCTCCGCAGGTCGAGCTTGGTGAAGAAGATGACGCCCTTGAGCTCATCAAGGAGCTTGTCGATGACGGGGATTGGGAATTTGTCCTTGACCGTCTTGGCGTTCAAGGCCCTTGAGAATCTGGTCAACGATGGCCTTGAAGTTAGGCACGAAGACAGCGGCACCCATGATTGAAAAGTCTTTGATACCAAAGATTTTATGGCTAGTTTGGCTGTTCGCTGAGACAAGGAGGCGATGGCGTGTTCGCCCTTGAGAGAGGCTCTGAACTACCGATTACGTGGCTAGCTAATTCCTTGTTGTCCATTAAGAGTTCCGCCGTGCTCTTTATATAGAGGCGGCCCTAACAAACCGAGCTAACAATCTCAAATGAATCTCCTAACAAATAGCTAACAAACTCAACTCAATCAACTCAAACTAACTCAATCTAACTTCAACTGAAACGGACTCAAGGCACTTGATGTCGTTAGCATGCTCTGGATGCGCTCTTAAGTTGTGGACGCCGCCTGCTGCTTCTTCCTTCGCGCGTGGTCTTGCCGACAAATGCGTTCACAACACTCAGGTTGCTCATATTCCCCACGAGTACCAGAAGGACCGCGATTGCTTGCAAGATTCACCTTAACTAGTGTCTTCTGCTTGTCACCATATGAAGGCACATGCAAATGAGCTTCCATGGTAAGTATCTCCCAGTCGTGATGCCGCAAAAAGGAAAGAAGACCATCCTCTGCACAACAAAACAGATTCCGTCTTCCATCTTATTTCAGACAGGCAACTAATCAGGCACACGAAAGGAGAAAATTGAACATATTAATCTAACAAAACAGAAGCACTAGTTCACCAAAAAGATGGATGCAATAAAAACACTTAAGCAAAGACACTGACAAATACATGGTATCTGACGATAAGAAATAACCTCCATTTCGGATAGCCTTAATCTGCAAAAATCCTGACCCATGTGGACCAGATACAGG